>NW_026112055.1:162500-210000 GCF_024679095.1 Eriocheir sinensis
ACACCTTTCTTTATTATCCTATCCTCTTTTTTCACATTTCCCCATTTTCCTCTCCTTTTAACTCCTCTACTCTTTCCTATCCACTCTTCTCTCTTTCCTTTGTCTTTATCTCTCTTCTCCTTTCTTCTTTTTTCCTCTAATCTCTTCTCACACTCTCTATTATCCTATCCTCTTTTCTCCTCATATTTCTCCTTTTTCCTCTCCTTTCAAATCCTCTACTCTTCCCTATCCACTTTTCTTCCCTCTCTTTCCTTTGTCTTTATCTCTTCTCTCTCCTCTTCTTTTTTCCTCTAATCTCCTCTCACACTTTTCTCTATTGTCTTATCCTCTTTTCTCTTCACATTTCCCGTGTTTCCTCTTCTTTCAACTCCTTTACTCTTTCCTATCCATTCTTTTTCCCTCCCTTTCCTTTGTCTTCATCTCTTTTCCTCTCTCCTCTCCTCTATTTTCCTCTAATCTCCTCTCCTTCTTTCCTCTCATTTCTCCTCTCCTCCTCCTCCTTTTTTCTTTCCTCTCTCCTCTCCTCTATTTTCCTCTAATCTCCTCTCCTTCTTTCCTCTCATTTCTCCTCTCCTCCTCCTCCTTTTTTCTTTCTTCTTTCCTTTTCTCTATTTTCCTCTAATCTCCTCTCCTTCTTTCCTCTCATTTCTCCTCTCCTCCTCCTCCTTTTTTCTTTCCTCTCCACTATTCTTTTTCCTCATCTAATCTTCTCTTTTATCCTCTCTGCCCTCTCCTCCAGTCTCCTCGTTTTCCTTCTCCTTCCTCCTCTCTTCTCATATTCTCTTTTCTTCTTTTTCTTACAACTATTTCTCGTTTCATCTGTTTCATTCCTCTGTATCTTTTGATCTCTTCACCTGTTGATTTTCCTTACTAATTAATGACTTACCTCCAATAATTGATGTCTTTTGGGGGATGTGTTTCTTTTGTGTTTCTGTTGGTCTGCGTTGTGTTCTTTTTAGCATTTGAGTATTTGTGATAGAGATAATGGAATAAAGAAAAAAAGGAACTAAATGGAAGATAAGGTATTGGGAAAGAAGAATAAAGATAGATAATGGAAAAGAAAACGAAAGATAAAGAAGTGGAGGAAAAAAAAAGAAGTGTATGAAAGATAATAAAGGAAGTAAAAGAAAAGGAACATATAGTAAAGGAAGGAAGAGGCAGAGATGTGAGGAACAAATTAAAAGAGAAGGGAGAATGAAGAAAGGAAAAAAGATAGGAAAAAAGAACAGAGAGAGAGAGAGAGAGAGAGAGAGAGAGAGAGAGAGAGAGAGAGAGAGAGAGAGAGAGAGAATACAATCCCACCTCACCTTTACCTTTACGAAATAGATCTCTCCAAGGTTTAAGATTTTACCTGTGCGTGTGTCCTCCTCCTCCTCCTCCTCCTCCTCCTTGTGTGTGTCCTCCTCCGCCACCCCTTCGTCTTCCTCTTCCTCTTCCTCCTTATTGCTCTTTCATTAGTTTGACTTACCTGTGTGTGTGTGTGTGTGTGTATGTGTGTGTGTGTGTGTGTGTGTGTGTGTGTGTGTGTGTTATTGTACTCACTATAATCATTTTTGCTTGTTTAATTGCTTATCTATTTATGCATTTAATTTACTTTGTTAGGTATTTATTTATTATTTCTAGTCTTAATTTCTCGTCTTTCTTACTTCCGTTTTATCCTACCTCCCATTCTTCCTTCCTTCCCTTCTTCCTTTTCCGTCCTTTCATGGTTTCCTCCCTTCCTTCTTCTCCCGCATATTTTTTCCTTCCCGTCTGTCTTTCATTTTTCTTGATTCCTTCGTTTATTTCTTCTTTTCCTGCCTCCTATCTCTTCTAACTTTCTTTCTACCTTCCTTCCTTCCTTCCTTCCTTCCTTCCTTCCTTCCTTCCTTCCCTCCTTCCTTCCTCACCCCATCCATGCTTACTTCTTTTTCTTCCTTCCTTCCTTCCTTCCTTCCTTCCTTCCTTCCTTCCATTCTTCCTACATTCCTTTCTCTCTTCATTTATTCTTTCTTATTTTGTTTCTTTTCCTCTCTACCTTTTGTCTTTGATCCGGTGAGTAAAAAAATGGAGTGTACTGGTAAGAAATACGTTTAATGGGGCTGAGGGTTTAGAGAATGTGTCAGAGAGAGAGAGAGAGAGAGAGAGAGAGAGAGAGAGAGATGGCAGGGACAGTGGCAGGGGTGGTGACAGGGCTCATCAAATACAGTTTCAGGGGTGATAGCAAGGTTTGACAGGGGTTGGAAGGGGATGGGAAAGATTGACAGAGGGTGGCAGGAATAGTGATGAGGTAAGAACAGGGCTGGCAGGGGTGGTATCAGGAGTGGAGGCAGGGGTGAGAGAAGGGGTGGCAGGGGTGGCAAGGTGTGGAGGCAGGTGTAACAGGGATGGAAGAGGTTACGGACGGCAGGGTATAGCAGGAACATGGCAAGATAAATAATAAGGTTGGCAGGGATGATGGCAGGGACTTTGGTATTGTTAGCAGGGGTGATGGTAGAGGGTGGCAGGGTGTGGCTGAAGGAGCTATTGGAATGGAAGGGGTTGGCAGGGGTTCGCAGAAATAATAACAAGGGAAGTCAAAAGGTGTGCAGGGGCTTTGGCAGGGTAGGCAGGGGTGATGGCAGGGGTTGACAGGATGTGATTGCAGGGGTAAAGAGTTATGAGAAGGATTGACAGAGTGTAGCAAGGTAGAAAGAATAATGGTAAGGGAAGGGTATGTAGGGATAGTGGCAGGGTTGGCAGGGGTGATGGCAGGGGCTGACAGGATGTGATTGCAGGAGTAAAGAGTTGTGGGAAAGATTGACAGAGTGTAGCAGGGTAGAGGGAATAATGGTAAGGGAAGGGTATGCAGGGATAGTGGCAGGGTTGGCAGGGGTAATGGTAGGGACTGACAGGATGTGATTGAAGAAATGAATAAGATTGGAAAGGGTTGGCAGAGAATGGTAGAAATAATGACAGATTAGTAAAAGTCTTGGCAGGGGATTTGGCAGGGGTGACGGCAGGGGTGACTGCAGGGGTTGGCAGGGGTTTCCTTAATAGCTTCCTTCCCCTAATGAGTTAAAGGCAATTAAGTCGACACTGCCTTCACCCTCCACCTAATGAGTCCAACAGGGGGCCTCTCCCAATCCTCCTTCCTTCCCCTCCCCCTCCCTGTTTTCCCCCCTCCGTATCCCCCCCGTTATCCTTCCCTCTGAATGCTAACCCATCCTCCTCCTCCTCCTCCTCCTTCTCCTCCATCCTTTTCCTTCCTTCACATCTTTCACTAATTTTTTTTCCTCCCTTCCTTCCTCACTTGTTTTCTCTCTTCTTCAGTGTCACGAAATATATATAGAAACTTTAATTTGGTTTCAGTGAGTGTGTGCATGAGTGAGTGTGTGTGTGTGTGTGGTGGGGGGGGGGGTGACAAATTGCTGCCCTCCAATTATTCCATATTGGATGTTATTTATTTATTTTTTACAACAAAGGAGGCAGCTCAAGGGCACACAAAAGAGAAAACAATAATAAAAAAAAAGCCCGCTACTCGCTGCTCCTAAAAAAGAAACAAAAGAGGTGGCCGAAAGCAAGATCAAATACGGGAGGAGAGGTGTCCTGATACCCTCCTCTTGAAAGAGTTCAAGTCGTAGGCAGGAGGAAATACAGATGAAGGAAGATTGTTCCAGAGTTTACCCGCGTGAGGGATGAAAGAGTGAAGATGCTGGTTAACTCTTGCATAAGGGGTTTGGACAGTATAGGGATGAGGATGAGTAGAAAGTCGAGTGCAGCGGGGCCGCGGGAGGGGGGGAGGCATGCAGTTAGCAAGTTCAGAAGAGCAGTCAGCGTGGAAATATCGATAGAAGATAGAAAGAGAGGCAACATTGCTGCGGAATTTAGGAGGTAGAAGACTATCAGTATGAGGAGGAGAGCTGATGAGACGAAGTGCCTAAGCCTCCACTCTGTCCAGAAGAGCTGTGTGTGTGGAGCCCCCCCACACATGAGATGCATACTCCATACGAGGGCGGACAAGGCCCCTGTATATGGACAGCAACTGTGCAGGGGAGAAGAACTGGCAGAGACGGTACAGAACGCCCAGCCTCGAGGAAGCTGATTTAGTAAGAGATGAGATATGAAGTTTCCAGTTGAGATTTTGAGTTAAGGATAGACCGAGGATGTTTAGTGTTGAGGAAGGTGATAGCTGGGTGTTGTCAAAGAATAGGGGATAGTTGTTTGGAAGATTGTGTCGAGTGGATAGGTGGAGAAACTGTGTTTTTGAGGCGTTGAAGGACACCAGGTTCTTCTTGCCCCAATCGGAAATAATAGTAAGGTCTGAGGCTAAGCGTTCTGCAGCCTCCAGCCTTGAGTCGTTAAGTTCCTGTAGGGTGGGTCTTCTATTAAAAGAAGTTGAGTAATGCAGAGTGGAATCATCGGCGTAGGAATGGATAGGACAGTTCGTTTTGGAAAGAAGATCATCAATGAACAACAGAAAAGAGTGGGAGATGGGACAGAACCCTGCAGGACACCACTGTTAATAGATTTAGGGGAAGAACAGTGACCGTCTACCACGGCAGAAATAGAACAGTCAGAAAGGAAACTGGAGATAAAGGTACAGAGAGAAGGATAAAAACCGTAGGAGGGTAGTTTGGAAAGCAAAGATTTGTGCCAGACCCTATCAAAAGCTTTTGATATGTCCAGCGCAATAGCAAAAAGTTTCACCGAAACGGCTAGAGAGGATGAACAAGAGAAAGTTAAGAAGGCTAGGAGATCACCAGTATAACGCCCCTTGCGGAACCAATACTTTTGATCAGATAGAAGGTCAGAAGTGGAAAGGTGCTATTGAATCTTCCGGTTAAGGATTGATTCAAAAGCTTTAGATAGACAAGAAAGTAAAGCGATAGGACGGTATTTTGAGGGATTGGGTCACCCTTCTTAGGCACAGGCTGTATGAAGGCATACTTCCAGCAAGAAGGAAAGGTAGATGTTGACAGGCAGAGGCGAAAGAGTTTGACCAGGCAGGGTGACAGCACGGAGGCACAGTTTTTAAGGACAATAGGAGGCACTCCATCAGGTCCATAAGCCTTCTGAGGATTGAGGCCAGAGAGGGCATAGAAAACATAATTTTGAAGAATCTTTATAACAGGCATAAAGGAGTCAGAGGGGGGATGAGTAGGAGGAATATGCCCAGAATCGTCCAGAGTGGAGTTTTTAGAAAAAGTTTGAGAGAAGAGTTCAGCCTTAGAGATAGATGAGACGGCAGTGTTGCCGTCAGGACTGAGGAGTGGAGGGAAAGATGAAGAAGTGACGTGGGAGGAGATGTTTTGAGCTAGATGCCAGAAGTCACTGGAAGAGTTAGAGAAAGCAAGGTTTTGGCATTTTCTATTAATGAAAGAATTTTTGGTTAGTCGGAGAATAGATTTGGCACGATTTCGGGCAGAAATGTAAAGTTCATAATTAGCATTAGTTTGAAGGCTCTTTCATGTATATTGTTCCTGTTTAACCTTTTTTCTTCTGCTGATTTGTTCTTGCTGCCTGTCTTTATTACCTCCTATTGTTATTTTCAACTTTTTCTTTCTTACATACCAGTTTTTTCATCGTCTTTGATCTTCTCCTGCTTTATCATCTCCACTTCCACCAGAAACACCGTTACTATCTCCCCCTCCTTCTCCTCCTCTTCAAATACTTCATCAGGTTCAGTAATATCAATCACTCTAAGCTTCACGCTTCAAACTAACCCAAGAACAAGAAACAACGGTCAAACAATTGATCCGAAGCGATGAAGTACACAAGTCGGGAGGAGTTATTTTTCGAACAGTGTCGTCCGCCACTGGAACAGCCTTCCTGCAGAAGTAGTTAGTGCGAAAACAATCAATTCCTTGAAAACCACATTGATCGTCACTTTGCTGAATCAGGGGTTAAGTGAACGTAACCACGCGTACGTCCAAATGGGCTTTGATCTTCCTGCAGGTCACTCAAGCGGCTGAAGAACATATTAAATCACTAAGGCAGGCAGCCTCGTAATGAACCAATAGGCTTTCTGCTGTCTGCTTGTCCATGTTTCCATGTTTCCTCCTCCTTCCCCACTTAATCCAAGGTTCGTAATCCCTTAAGAACAGTGACCTCTCTTTCCCTCTCTCTTTCAAATCCTCACCCACCCTCCTTTCACGCTTTTTACTAATTATTTCCCCTCTCACCTTTCCGCGCCCTCTTTTTCCTTGGTCTCCCCTCAATTCATTTCTCTGGCTCTTGCCTCCGTTTTCTTAAGTATCAAAATGTGTTTATTTATTTCTAAATTTAGTTTTTGTTTGGTCTCTTTTTTGATTTGGTGAGGTATATATTTGTTATGTTTCTAGTTTTGTTTTATATTGTCTCGCACTTTATTGTTTTCTTCTGATTCTTGTTTGCTGTTCTTATTCTTGTACTTCGTGATCATGTTGGTTACTCTTCACCATTATCAATTTTTCTTCTTCTCCTACTTCTCTTCTTTTTCTTCTTCTTTTTCTTTTTCTTCTTCTTCTTCACTCTCATCATCATATCCCTCCTCCCTTTTCTCTTCTTTCGCCTCCTCCTCCTCCTCCTCCTCCTCGTCGGTTAAGAAGCCCTACAGATGCCCAGTTTTCCCGGGACCAATTAGGTAGCGATATAAGGTGTGAGGCCGCGGGAATACGTTCTGAATGGAGTCTGATTCTCTATCGGCGACTAAAGGGTATTAGATTATAAAGGAAGGGGATTAAGCGGGTCACTGAGAGCTGAAGCGAGAGAGAGAGAGAGAGAGAGAGAGAGAGAGAGAGAGAGAGAGAGAGAGGGAGACGGCATGGTTTAACTTTTTTTTTTACTGATTGTGGAGTCTTCTGATCAATGGACTGTTGTGGGGGGTGGGAGTGGGGTGGGGGGGTGGGGGGAAGGATTCTGACAGGGGATTACTGGCAGGGGTGTATTACCTCCTCTACCTCTTCTCCCCTTGCCCACTCTGCTCTCCCTTCCTCCCTATTACCCTTCCATATCTTCCTCCCTTCCTTCCTTTGCCATCCCTCTTTTTTCCCTCCCTACATATGCCCTTCCTTTTTTTTTCTCTCTCTCTCTCTCTCTCTCTCTCTCTCTCTCTCTCTCTCTCTCTCTCTCTCTCTCTCTCTCTCTCTCTCTCTCTCTCTCTCAACCAATTCGCGATCCATTGGTGTACTTGAGATATTGACGGTCAAGTAAACCATTGGATCGCGAACTGGTTGAGCAACAGACAGCAAAGAGTGGTGACTGACGGCTTTAACTCAGAGTGGGCGCTGGTCACTAGTGGCGTCCCTCAGGGCTCTTCATTATTTACATCAACGATGTGGATCTCGGACTCAATAATCGCATTAGTAAATTTGCAGACGACACAAAGATTGGTAACCCGGATCACACTGACGAAGACAGGCAAAGCATCCAAGAGGATTTGCAAAAAATTTCTGCTTGGTCGGATAGATGGGAGATGCCCTTTAACGTAGACAAGTGCCAGGTCCTTCAAGTTGGAACAAAGAATAAAAAGTTCGATTACGAAATGCGCGGCGTTAAACTCAAAAGCGTTCAATGCGTTAAGGACTTGAGGGTCAAAATCGCGTCATACCTCAAATTCTCACAGCAATGCATCGATGCAGCAAATAAAGCGAGCAGAATGTTGGGCTTCATTAAAAGAAACTTTTTATTCAAGAATATAGATGTAATACTTCCACTCTACAATAGTTTAGTCAGACCCCACTTGGAATATGCGGTACAGTTTTAGTCTCCCCACCATGCAAAGGACATTGCTAAATTAGAATGTGTTCAGCGTCGGGCAACAAAAATGATCCCTTCCTTGCGCAACAAATCCTACGAAGAGGGGCTTTCCATCCTTAACATGTTCTCTCTTGAGAAACGTCGCCTCCGCGGAAAACTGATCGAATGTTTTAAAATGCTTAATGGTTTCACGAATGTAGACAGATCAAAATTGTTTATGATCGGTGACACTTTGCGTACGAGGAACAATGGCGTAAAACTCAAATGCAGACAAGTAAATTCAGACCGCACCAAATTTTTCTTCACCAACGTTGTAGTGCGAGAATGAAATAAGCTCCCACCTTCAGTGGTCCAGTGTAACACGATTGATTCCTAGAAAAAACAAGCTCGACCGTCACTTCTTTCAACTTAATATTAACGGGTTAAAATGCAACGTTTTGGAGCCATCTGATTAATGTAGAATCACGAAGGTTTAAGGACAGACCACCTAGTCTGGACCATGGGGTCTGTGTGGTCTGATTTTCTATGTAAATCTATGTAAATCTCTCTCTCTCTCTCTCTCTCTCTCTCTCTCTCTCTCTCTCTCTCTCTCTCTCTCTCTCTCTCTCTCTCTCTCTCTCTCTCTCTCTCTCTCTCTCTCTCTCTCTCTCTCTCTCTCTCTCTCTCTCTCTCTCTCTCTCTCTCTCTCCTTCTCCTTTCCTCCTTCTCTTTCCATCAATATCCTCCTTCCTCCCTCCCTTCCTCCTATCCTCCTTCCTCCCTGCACTCATACACACACATACATATGGACACACACGTCTCACAACTAAACACACACACACACACACACACACAAACACACACACACAAACACACACACACACACACACACGGTAGCAGATTTTCATGCACGTGTCCATACAAACTCATACATGCCCAGGGATATTCGCCTTTATGGGTATTCATACAGAGAGAGAGAGAGAGAGAGAGAGAGAGAGAGAGAGAGAGGAAACGAAGAACAAGAAATAAACACACAAAAAAGATAAGGAAAAAGATTACCAAGACTTGCGTAAGCACCCAACCCTCTACCACCACCCAGAGAGAGAGAGAGAGAGAGAGAGAGAGATACCTGAATGCATAATATACATTCAGATTTTTAGTAGCTGGTATACATATTCAAGGGTTTTAGATGTACAGGTATTTCATGGATGTAGTTTTTTATAATTAACTTGACACCTCGTACAGAGTTAAATACGTGCAAACAGACATATATTTATAGTACTTTATAGTTATGGTGGTATCCGTACAGAAGAAATACAAGGAGATAAAAATTCATTTAATCATACATACATACATACATACCTTCATATACATACACACATACATACATACACGCATACATATTTACATACATATACTCATACATGTAGACAGTCGAAACTACATCCATCTATACATACATTCACACATGCACACATACATAGATACACATATATACATACACGCACATACATACGCACATACACCCATGCAAATGAGAGTCGCGTCCCATCATTTATCATATACATAACATCGCGTGCTTCGTTTGTGTGTGTACTCCTGGAACACACACGCACACACACTAATAACTGTCCAGGTAACACACACACACACACACACACACACACACACACACACACACACATTTACTAATTGGTACGTCATTTTCTAGTACAAGAGAAAAAATGTTATGACGTGATGTGGGTCTTGTTTTCATCGTAACTTTCCTATTCTTATTTTTATTATTGTTAGTGTTTTGTTTTTCTTCTGATCACTAGCGCTAATTTCTTATCGTTTTGCTTCTTTTATTTTTTTATTTGTTTATTCGTTGCATTTTGTTTTTGTTTCGTTTTATTGTTATTTTTTCCTACATTTTCTTTTTTCTTATTTATTCCTACATTCACTTTTTTTCTTCTTTTTTATAATTTATTCTTTTTCTTTATCCTCTTTGATCTTTTCTTGCTTTGTCACCTCCTTCCCTACCAGCACCACCACCCCCTCTTCCTCCTCCTCCTCCTCCACCTCCTCCTCCTCCTCCTCTTCCTCTTCCTCTTCTT
Source organism: Eriocheir sinensis (assembly GCF_024679095.1). Classification (NCBI taxonomy): domain Eukaryota; kingdom Metazoa; phylum Arthropoda; class Malacostraca; order Decapoda; family Varunidae; genus Eriocheir; species Eriocheir sinensis. The sequence continues at coordinate 172,274 of NW_026112055.1, forward strand.
TCTCCTCCTCCTGTGGCTGCCAAAACAAAGACACAGAAAAGAGGAGAAAGTAGAACGTTAAATTGAAACTCTTTACGTAGTTTTTATTTAGCGTCATTTTGCTGTAGCACTTTTTCCGAGATGGTTTGTTTTTTTCTTCAACTTTTAAACCGCTTTCTTTCTACCTCCCTACCACTCCCAACACATATAACAAGATGAAGCAAAGTACGTTCACTGACCTATCGTATTTCAGTAACGTTATTTAGATGAGAAAATTGGAGATAGAGGAAGAAAAGCACAGATTTCTCTAATTTCTTCTTCTCTTCATTTTCTTCTCTTGTTTATTTGTTGTTGTTGTTGTTGTTGTTGTTGTTGTTGTTGTTGTTGTTGTTGTTGTTTTCTTTTTCTTCTTCTTTTTTATTTCTTCTTCTTCTCTTCTTCTTCTTCTTCTTCTTCTTCTTCTTCTTCTTCTTCTTGTTCTTCTTCTTCTTCTTCTTCATTGACATTTTTCGGTATCGTGATTAATATATTTGTTCTCCTCCGCATTAATTAAAATTTGCGATATGCTGTTAACCAAGCACATTATTAACCATGCCCCAGAACATAAAATAATTAGAAAACTGACTAAAACGTGAGCTATTTACCATTAGCAGAGTCCATTCTTCATAGTTGTCGTTCATTCTTTCCTCTAATTTTCGTGCGATGACAGATATACGGAAAAGGTGTACACCAGCTCTCCAAAATCAATATGTATTTTCTAATCTAAAAGTTTTGAGGCCAACGACGATAGATTTAGGGAAGTGTTAGTGCGGCGAATCACTTGTTTCACGCATCTTTTCGAAAACTTCCTTCACCCTTTGCGACAATACTTTTTGAAGGTGGTGTACAGGTAGACAAACCAACCGACCGACAGAAAGACAGACAAATAGGCAGAGACAGGCAGACCGAGATAGACAGCAGGTACAGAAAAGTCGGAAACAGCCGGAGAGACAGAAAGACAACCAAAAAATTAGACAGTCATAAGAATACAAAGAAAGATGAACAAACAAACCGACCGGCAGAAAGACAAACAAATAGGCAGAGACAGGCAGACCAAGACAGAGAGAAGGCACAGAAAAGTCAGAAACAGCCGGAGAGACAGAAAGACAACCAAAAAAGAAATAGACAGACGAAGACGAATAGAAAGAAAGATACAGGGAAAAAGATACAAATAGAAACAAAGATATATTTACACAGAAGCAGAGAGACACACGTAAACATTGCAGATACAGAAATATAAATTGACAGAAACAGACGGATAAATACACAGACTACAGAAGCAAATCCTACTCCAGAACGTGAAGAAAAACAAGAAGTGACCAAAACTAACGGCATTTACACTTATCACCCTTCATTCTCTTCACTTTTCGCTCATTCCCTGCTCTTTTGTTCGTAAGGAGGAGGGTGTTATTTGGGAAAGTGTACATATATAGTTTCATCTACCTATTTATCTGTCAATCAAACAATCAATCAATTAGTTAATCAGCCTATCCATCTATCTATCTATCTATCTATCTATCTATCTATCTATCTATCTATCCATCTATCTATCTATCTATCTATCTATCTATACTGACTAACTTGTATATACTGAACAGATGAGGGGAGGAGGAGGGGGTGAGATAGGAGAGATGTCATGTCGGAACCAGCTCATTGACAACAACAACAACAACAACAACAACAGCACATAATAACAATAGACACCAAAATAAACGAGAGCCGCGACACCTGTGAATATTTCCTCTGAAACAGTCACTCTTTCCATAGATATTATTTAGCGCGGTGCCAGCCGGGGGAGAGAGAGAGAGAGAGAGAGAGAGAGAGAGAGAGAGAGAGAGAGAGAGGAGAAAAAAGCAAAGAGAAAACATAAAAAGAAACTAAGATGAAATTAAGAGTAATATGATGAATAGGGAGGAAGTGGACGAGGGGAGAGAAGAGAAGAGAAGAGAAGAGAGCAAACAGAAAAGAAGAGAACATGAGAAAAAAAGGAAAATAAACTAAAACACGAAAATAAAAGGAATAAATGGGGAAGAAAAGTAGGCGAGAGAGAGAGAGAGAGAGAGAGAGAGAACGAGGAACAAAAAAAAATAGATAAACACACAAAAAAAGATAAGGAAAAAGATTACCAAGACTCGCATAACCACCCAACCCTCTACCACCACCCAGAGAGAGAGAGAGAGAGAGAGAGAGAGAGGGCTTGAATATGTGTTGACGGCCCAATAAAATCACCGCTTAAAGACACCAGATCCCCAACTATCTGTCGCCATTAGCGGTGGCTCCAATTTCACCCCGACCAAAGCCTACGGATAGAAATAAATGATAAAGGTGGACTCGGCTATTACACGGCCGGGAGGGAGGGAGAGAAGGAGGGAGATGGAGGGAGGGAAACAAAGAGGAGAGGAGAGAAGAGGAGAGAAAATAGTGGTAAGAGAAGAAAAAAGTACATTTAAAGAAAACAAACTAAGAAAAGCGCGAGAGAGAGAGAGAGAGAGTAAAATGAATCAAGAGTTTAATTATATCATCAAAACATAAGAAAAAGAGAAAATGACAGAGAACACATTTAGACGGACAAACACATAGACAAAAAAACAAACAGACAAATAAGTACAGATAGAAAGAGACAAATATACACAAAGAGAAAGAAAGAGACATGCAGAAACAGACGAATAGATAGAAGACAAAGAAATATACAGATTGGCACAGACATACAGAGAAAGCCAAAACATATCTACAGAAATACACAGATGGTGAAACAGAACAACAGACAAACAAACAAATACAGATACAAACACATAGGCAAAAAATAAAGTTACAGGTAGACAAAAACACGAATACAGACACATGGAGCTAGATATATAGACAAAATAACATACACACAAACAAATAAACAAACAGAGTACATGGAGATTAACACATTTCACTTTGATATATGGGCAGACAGGTAGATGGACAGGTAGACAGATAGGTAGATAAAGGTTGGGTGGGGGAGGAGGGGGGAGGGAAGGGGGGGCTGGACAAGACGTAGGGTAGGGGAGAGGGAGGGAGGAGTGGAGGGGTGGAGGGATGGAGGGAAGAGAAGGAAAAACGGTACATCACCAACTGTATCAAGGAGAAAATATATGGTCTCTCTCTCTCTCTCTCTCTCTCTCTCTCTCTCTCTCTCTCTCTCTCTCTCTCTCTCTCTCTCTCTCTCTCTCTCTCTCTCTGGTATATACAGCTTTTTTTTTTTTTTTTCAGTTCGAATTTGTACCTTTACTCATGAATATATTTGTATGTTTTATAAGGGCGTGATGGGGGACTGTTTTTGTTTAGTAGTAGTAGTAGTAGTAGTAGTAGTAGTAGTAGTAGTAGTAGTTGTAGTAATAGTAGTAGTAATAGTAGTAGTAGTAGTAGTAAGTGATGTTGGTGGTAATGGTTATGATGATAGTGGTAGTGGTGATGGTGTTGACAGTGGGGGTGATTGCGATGAGAGTAGTTAGTAGTAGTAGTAGTGGTGGTGATGGTTGTGGTCTTGATGGTCCAAATAACAAAGGTAGAATTAGTAGTAAGGACATTAATGTTGGTAGTGATGGTGGTGAGTGTAGAAGTGGTGATGGAACGAAGAGGAGGTGATGATGGTGGTGGTGGTGGAAAACGGAGGTGATGATGGTGGTGGCCGAGAAGATTGTGGTGGTGGTGGTGGAGAAGGAAGTGATAGTGGTGGTGGTGTTGGCGGTGGTGGTGAAGACGACAAATGACTTCTCTGGTGTGAAAGATAAATTGTGGACAGACGAATCTCTCTCTCTCTCTCTCTCTCTCTCTCTCTCTCTCTCTCTCTCTCTCTCTCTCTCTTTGATTCTTGGGTTTATAATAAAGAAAATTGGTCTCCTTTTGCCAGTGAAGCATTTTCCTCCTCCTCCTCCTCCTCCTCCTCCTCCTATTTCTTCTTCTCTCCTTTGTTCTTCTTTTCATCATTTTCTGTGTCTCCCGTTTTGGTGATAAGCTTAAAGACAGTAATAAGAGAGGCAAATCTCTCTCTCTCTCTCTCTCTCTCTCTCTCTCTCTCTCTCTCTCTCTCTCTCTCTCTCTCTCTCTCTCTCTCTCTCTCTCTCTCTCATCCCTTCTTCATTTACTCATCTTCATTCCACTACCGGCACAAGGTCTTCCTCCTCCTCCTCCTCCTTTCTTACCCACCCCCTCCTCCTCCTCCTCCTTCACCTCCTCCTCCTCCTCCTCTTCTTCCTCCTCAATACGTCCCCATTTACGGAGGTTTACAAGGCGCGTTCGAAGCTCCATTAATTTCGAAGCGGGTCCGGTACAGCTTTGGTTATCCCGGCGCGCGCGAGAGGCTGAACTTGGCTTTGGATGCTCCTTCAAAAAGCTAATTTCCATACCAAAGGAAGCCAAGCCAGCGGGGTGCGTTGTATTAGGCGGAGCTATCCAGGGACATGCAGCCAGGCCGATAGCGGGTGTGTGTGGTGGGGGGACATGAGGGTTAGGGGTTGGGAGTGAGGGAGGAAGGGATGGTGGTTATGATGATGGTGGTTTACTAGTATTATTATTTTTGGTGTTATTAAAATTATTGTTATTTTTTTTACAGCAGAGGAGACAGTGCAAGGGCGTAAAAGAAAACAATAATGAAATAAAAAGCCCGCTACTTACTGCTCCTATTAGTGTTGTTATTTTTGTATTGCGTTATTTTTTGTTGTCTTTTCTCTATTCGTTTTGGGTTTTTATCTTCATTATTTTTAGTTCATTTTCTGTTTTATTTTTATTTTTATTCTTTATTATTGGTGTTGTTCTGGTTTGTTGTTTTATAAGTTGTGCTTGTCCTTTTCTGTTTCTTTCCCTGTTTTTTTTCTTCATCTTCCTGTTTGGCTTTTTTGTCTTATTCATCTTTCTTTTTTATTGTTATTCTTTTTTGTTGTTCTTGTGTATTTTCCTTCTCATTCCGTCTCTCTTCTTGTTCTCCTTATTCTTCTGGGTCTTGTTCTTGTTCTGCTTCCTGTCTTCTTGTTTTCTTCTGTTCTTGTTTCTTTCTTTCTTTCGTTCTTTCGTTTTTTCGTTCTTTCTTTCGTTCTTTCGTTCTTTCATTCTTTCTTTCGTTCGTTCTTTCGTTATTTCTTTTTTTTCTTTTTCTTTCTTTCTTTCTTTCGTTCTTTCGTTATTTTTTTTCTTTTTCTTTCTTTCTTTCTTTCTTTCTTTCGTTCGTTCTTTCGTTATTTCTTTTTTTTCTTTTTCTTTCTTTCTTTCTTTCTTTCGTTCTTTCGTTATTTCTTTTTTTTCTTTTTCTTTCTTTCTTTCTTTCTTTCTTTCGTTCGTTCTTTCGTTATTTTTTTTTCTTTTTCTTTCTTTCTTTCTTTCTTTCGTTCTATCGTTTTTTCTTTTTTTCGTTCGTTCGTTCTTTCGTTCTTTCGTTTTCTTTTTATCTTTTTTTCTTTTTCTTTTTTTCTTTCTCTTTCTTTCACAATAGTATATATTTATCTAATTATCAAAACGTAGAAAGCAGCCATATTTTCACACACACACACACACACACACACACACACACACACACACACAACAAGCCGTGTAAATAAGCGCGCCCCGGCAGGAGATGAGTCTGTTTGTGATTAGTCAACTTAATTTGATGTGTTTTACTTAATGAACTAGCCGCCCACCCATCCTCTGCCTCTCCCCCCGCCCCCTCCCCCCAGCCCCCTCCCCACCCCCAGCCCCCTCCCCACCTCCCGCTCCCCCCTTTCTGCACTTTGTTGGGCCTCGTGGATTTACAGTTTCATTTTCGTGTTTTTTTTTGTTCGTGTTTCTTTTTCTGACTTGTTTTTCGTAGATTTTGTTTTCCTGTTTTTTTTTTTTGCTTTCCGTATATTGGATGTTTTTTTTTGTGTGTGTGAATATTTGTTTAGGTTTGCTTTTCTGTATTGTTTTTTTGTTTTATATGATTTATTTTCGCGTTTTTTTTATTTTATTCTTCCGGTGTTTTTTTCTGATCATTGTATGGCATTGTTTTGTTTTTTTGGGTGATTTTGCTTTGGTATTTTTTTCTTTTTGTGTGTTTTATCGTTTTTATGCTGCTTTTATCGTTTTTATTGATTTTATCGTTTTTTATGCTGTTTACATCGTTCTTTATGCTGTTTTTATCATTTTATATGTTGTTTTTATCGTTTTTATGCTGTTTTTTATCGATTTTTATGCCATTTATATCGTTTTATTTTGCTGTTTTTATCGTTTTTTGCTGTTTTTATCGTTTTTTATGCTGTTTTTTCGTTTTTATGCTGTTTTTATCGATTTTTATCGTTTTATTTTGCTGTTTATATCGTTTTTTGTGCTGTTTTTTCGTTTTTATGCTGTTTTTATCGTTTTTTATGCCATTTTTATTGTTGTATATTGCTGTTTTTATCGTTTTTTGCTGTTTTCATCGTTTTTTTATGCTGTTTTTTCGTTTTTTTATGCCATTTTTATAGTTTTTATAGTTTTTTATGCTTTTTTATAGTATTTTATTTGTTTTTATCGTTTTTTATGTTGTTTTTATCGTTTTTATGCCGTTTTATCGTTTTCTAATTGTTTTTATCGCTTTTTAAAATTATTTTTATAGTTTTTTATGCTGTTTTTATCGTTTTTTATGCTGTTTATATTGTTTTCGTGCTGTTTTTTTCGTTTTCTATGCTGTATTTATCGTTTTCTATGCTGTATATATCGTTTTTTATGTTGTTTTTATCGTTTTTATGCTGTTTTTATCGTTTTTTATGCTGTTTTTATCGTTTTTTTATGCTGTATTTATCGTTTTTTATGCTGTTTTTATAGTTTTTTATGTTGTTTTGATCGTTTTTTATGCAGTTTTTATCGTTTTTTTATGCTGTATTTATCGTTTTTTATGCTGTTTTTATCGTTTTTTATGCTGTATTTATCGTTTGTATGTTGTTTTTATAGTTTTTTTATGCTATTTTTTTTTATCGTTTTTCATGTTTTTTATCGTTTTCATGCTGTTTTTATCGCTTCTATTGTGTTTATCGTATTTTATGTTTTTATCGTTTTTATGCTGTTTTTTTGCGTTTTTATTGTGTTTTTTATCGTTTTAATGCTGTTTTTATCGTTTTTATGCTGTTTTTATCGTTTTTATGCTGTTTTTTTGCGTTTTTATTGTGTTTTTATCGTTTTAATGCTGCTTTTATCGTTTTTTATGCTGTTTTTATCGTTTTTATGCTGTTTTTATCGTTGTTATGCTGTTTTTATCGTTTTATGTTGTTTTTATCGTTGTTATGCTGTTTTTATCGTTGTTATGCTGTTTTTATCGTTGCTATGCTGTTTTTATCGTTTTATGTTGTTTTTATCGTTGTTATGCTGTTTTTATCGTTTTTATGTTGCTTTTATCGTTGTTATGCTGTTTTTATCGTTTTTATGTTGTTTTTTATCGTTCTTATGCTGTTTTTATCGTTGTTATGCTGTTTTTATCGTTTTATGTTATTTTTATCGTTTTTATGTTGTTTTTATCGTTTTTATGCTGTTTTTATCGTTTTTATGTTGTTTTTATCGTTGTTATGTTGTTTTTATCGTTTTATGCTGTTTTTATCGTTTTTATGTTGTTTTTATCGTTTTTATGTTGTTTTTATCGTTGTTATGTTGTTTTTATCGTTTCTATGTTGTTTTTATCGTTTTTATGTTGTTTTTATCGTTGTTATGCTGTTTTTATCGTTTTTATGTTGTTTTTATCGTTGTTATGTTGTTTTTATCGTTTTTATGCTGTTTTTATCGTTTTTATGTTGTTTTTATCGTTTAATGTTGTTTTTATCTTTGTTATGCTGTTTTTATCGTTTTATGTTGTTTTTATCGTTGTTATGCTGTTTTTATCGTTTTATGTTGTTTTTATCGTTGTTATGCTGTTTTTATCGTTTTATGTTGTTTTTATCGTTGTTATGCTGTTTTTATCGTTTTCTGTTGTTTTTATCTTTGTTATGCTGTTTTTATCGTTTTGTGTTGTTTTTATCGTTGTTATGCTGTTTTTATCGTTTTATGTTGTTTTTATCGTTGTTATGCTGTTTTTATCGTTTTATGTTGTTTTTATCGTTGTTATGCTGTTTTTATCGTTTTATGTTGTTTTTATCTTTGTTATGCTGTTTTTATCGTTTTATGTTGTTTTTATCGTTTTATGTTGTTTTTATCGTTGTTATGCTGTTTTTATCATTTTATGTTGTTTTTATCGTTGTTATGCTGTTTTTATCGTTTTATGTTGTTTTTATCGTTTTTATGTTGTTTTTATCGTTGTTATGCTGTTTTTATCGTTTTATGTTGTTTTTATCGTTGTTATGCTGTTTTTATCATTTTATGTTGTTTTTATCGTTGTTATGTTGTTTTTATCGTTTTATGTTGTTTTTATCGTTGTTATGTTGTTTTTATCGTTGTTATGCTGTTTTTATCGTTTTTATGTTGTTTTTATCGTTTTTATGTTGTTTTTATCGTTGTTATGCTGTTTTTATCGTTTTTATGTTGTTTTATCGTTGTTATGTTGTTTTTATCGTTTTTATGCTTTTTTTTATCGTTTTTATGTTGTTTTTATCGTTTTATGTTGTTTTTATCGTTGTTATGCTGTTTTTATCGTTTTATGTTGTTTTTATCGTTGTTATGCTGTTTTTATCGTTTTTATGCTGTTTTTATCGTTGTTATGCTGTTTTTATCGTTTTATGTTGTTTTTATCGTTGTTATGCTGTTTTTATCGTTTTTTGATGCTGCTTTTTGTTTTTCTTATTTTTATTTTTTTCATATATTTTTTTCTGTTTTGTTTTCAGCTTCTATTTCTGGTTTGTTGTTTTGTTTATTTTTTGTTGCAATTGTTTTTATTTTTGTCTTGATTATTTGTTTTGGTTCTCGTTTTGTCTGCTGTTTTCTTTATTTTTTTGTGTTATTTTTGCCATTGTTTTCTCTTGATTATAATTTGTTCAGAGAGAGAGAGAGAGAGAGAGAGAGAGAGAGAGAGAGAAGGAAAGCTGGTCAGAACAAGAATATCCTGGTGTCACTTTCTACTTACTTTTCTTTATCACATTTTTTTTCTCTTCCTTTTTTTCTTCTCTCTCTCTCTCTCTCTCTCTCTCTCTCTCTCTCTCTCTCTCTCTCTCTCTCTCTCTCTCTCTCTCTCTCTCTCTCTCTCTCTCTCTCTCTCTCTCCTCCCCCTTCAGCTACCTTAAGTCCCTGTTTTCTCTTCCTCCTCCTTTTCCTCCTCCTCCTCATTAGTTTCCTTTTCTTTTATGCCCCCTCTTCTTCTTTTCTCTTCCTCCATCACCTTCTCCCTTATTTTTTTAATCTTTTCCATCCCTCTCCTTTTAATTTTTTCTGGTCCCCTTTCCTGCTTTTTCTATTCCTTCTCTCTTGTCCCTTCTTCCTTAACCTTAATGTGTCGTCTCTCTCTCTCTCTCTCTCTCTCTCTCTCTCTCTCTCTCTCTCTCTCTCTCTCTCTCTCTCACTCTCTCTCTCTCTCTCTCTCTCTCTCTTCCTCTCCCTTCCTCTTCCACTTTTCCTTCCACTCTTCATCCCCTCTTTTCCCCTCCGTCTCTCCCCTTCCTCTCCCCTTTCTCATCCATGTTTCCTTCCCTCTTTCCCTCCTCCCTTCTCTTCCTCTGTCCTCTTTCTCAATCATTGCCCCTCCTCCCCTCTTCCCTTCCCCTTCCTCTCCCCAATCTGTGTCCCCTTCACTCTTCCCCTCTTTTCTCCCCTTCTTATCTCCCTCATCCATATCTCCTTCCCTCTCTTCCCTTTATTCCTTCCCCTTCCCTCTAACCCTCTTCTTTTTCCTCTTTTGCTCTCCTCTCTTTCCTTGCCCTCTCCTCCTCCCTCTTTCATCCATTATTTTCTCCTTCCTTATCCTTCCCCCTCTCTCATCCATCTCTTCTTCCCTCTTACCCTTCTCTTCTCCCTATGTACCTCTTCTCTGTCCTTCCCTCTTTCTCTCCTCCCTTCCCCCTTCCTCTTTGCTTTCTCATTCATGTCCCCTTCCTTCTTTCCCTCGTTTATCCCCTTCCTCCTGTCTCCCTCATTTATGTATCCTTTCCTCTCTTCTCTTTCTCCTTTCCCTTTCCTCTTCCTCCTCTCTCTTCCATTTACCATTTCTCTTTCTTCCCCGCCCCTTGCTCTCCCCTCTTTTCCATCCATGTAACTCTTTCCTCTCTTCCCCTCCTCCCCTTCCCTTCCTTCTTTCCCTCCTCCCTTCCCCTCCCCTCATCCCCTCCTCCTCTTCCCCTCCTCTCCTCTCAGTCGGCTAAGCTTTTCCAGGAACAGAGTCTAGTCCGGTTTCTGTTTCGCTTTAATGATTCGAACACTGAACGAAGCTTCGGACCACCTCACAAACGACGAATTGGAACTTGACTTACTGTTGAGGGATTGGGATTGGAAAAGGGGGGAGTAGGGGGACTGAGGGGGGAGTGGAGGGACTGGGGAGGGGGGTGGAGTGCGAGGGGATGAAGTTTTAGGCCCGTGAGGAATGTGGAGTAAAAGGGAATCGAACGAGGCTTGACCGGGAACGAATATGTGCTGGGTTCATGAAGAGTCGGGATCGTTCGTTCGTTCGTTGAAGTGAAGCACCGGTGTTGTGAAGCCCCGAGAGTGTGATTCAGACCCGAGGCGCTGGTGGGGTAGACTTTATTGTTATTATTATCATTATTATCATCATTCTATTAATATTTTTCTTATATTTATTCTTATGCTTATTTTTCTTATTCTTATTCTTGTTCTTATTATCATTATATATATTTCAAAAGAATTCCACTTAAAATATCGTCACCATTTGAAAGGCGAGCTCTCCAATCTTTCGTTAATATCAGCAGCGGCAGTTGTAGTAGTAGTAATAGTAGTAATAGTAGTAGTAGTAGTAGTAATAGTAGTAGTAGTAGTAGTGTGGTAATTTTTCCTGTATTGTTAGTTATTATTGTTATTACCTCAGTTGTATATATAAAAAAAAAATACTTCACTAAACAGTAGAACGAAAGTGAATTACCATTTTATTCTACTGTCTAGTGAGGAGGAAACCAATCAAATATTTCCTGACACAAGTGAGTTCCAGAGAATAGAATTAGTAAATGTTTTGTGAGGAGGCCATTATCTTCAGAGCGGGAGCCAGTTTGCCTCAAGCCGCTACCCAATCACCAACGAGTATATTAATAATGGGCGGGGCTTATTGTCGCTACTCAGAAAATTGGCTGTGGTGTTAGTCAAAGAGGTAATGGTTGTTTTTTTTCATCATCGAAGTGGTTAAAGCGGTGGTTAAAGTGTATCAAGACACCTCTCCACCCGAAATTGACCTCTCTTTTGGCTACTCTTTACTTTTTACTGTTGTGGGAGCGGCGAGTAGCGGTCTTTTTTTTTTGTCCCCTTTTTGTTACCCTTGAGCCGTATCCTTTGATGTAAAAAAAAAAAGTGGCGCCATCACCCTGCACCATTAAACACTATAGAGTCAAAGAGATATTTTGTTCTTTTATAATCGTAACGCCTGTGAGTAGTTTTAGCGCAGTGGTGATAGTGGCGCCATCACCCTGCACCATGACAGTCTTCTACCTCTTAAATTCCGCCGCCATGTTGCCTCTCTTTCTATCTTCTATCGGTATTTTCGTGCTGACTGCTCCTCTGAACCTGCCATTAAGTACTTGATAACCCGATTAAGCAGTACTGCCAACAAGGAAAAGGACACACACACACACACACACACACACACACACACACACACACAAGAAAAAAAACTACTCAACTCCTCTCCCCCAATATCAATAGTGGGCTTGGCTGATCGTCGCTGCTCAGAGAATTGCCCGTTGTAGTGGTCAAAGAGGCGATGGTTGCTTCTTTTTAGAATAGCTCACGTGGTAATGTCTGCAAGAGTAGTTATGGCATTGGTGGTAACAGTGGCGCCAGTAATTACCCTTCGCCATTAAACACAAGTCAAATGATGTATTTTTTTATTCTTTTTATTATTATTATGGTCACTCTACTCTATTTAGGAGCAGTAAGTAGCGGCCTTTTTTTTTCATTATTGTTTTTTTTGTTTTGTTTTGTTTTTTTACGCCCTTGCACTGTCTCCTCTGCTGTAAAAAAAAAAAAAAAATCTTAGTGTCCGTAAAACTAGTTGTGGTAATTGTGTCCCTATTATTCTGCACCATTAAGTACCTGATAACCCGATTAAGCAGTATTGCCAACAAGGAAAATGACACTTGAATACCCTGAACCCTCCTCCTCCCCCCTTCTCCCCCTCCCCCCCCCTTGGCCTGCACTTTGTTTGTCGCCTCTTAGCAGCACCTGCCGCGCTAGATCAGTTTATATATTTAATAGGCCGGCGTGCTAATTGGACTTTTTGCACCGGACGGCACGATAATTAATTGCTAAATGTAAATCAATAACCCTCTTTGGCCTCCTGCGCCTCGTAATTATAGAACTGAACCCTTTTTAACTCATTTCACGTATAGTATACTTTTTTTTCTCTCCCTCAGCGCATTTTTTATTTTATTTCTGAACCCCGAACCCCTAATCAAAGGTTCTAATGCCAGGCCGTGACGTCACCTCTCACGGACCAATCAGAAGGGAGGGTTAAGCCAGTGCTGTCACCTCATTGGCTGCTTGTGATGGAAGGAGGGGAAAGGAGGGAGATGATTGGTTAGGCTGAAGGCTGAGAGATGAGGGCTGTGCTGCGGGGGTGAAATGTGGGAGGGGGGGTGACCGCGCCGTGGGGGGTGAGGACGGGTAGGGAGTAGGCTGGGTGGGGGTGACGGGGTGAGGGAGAGGGTGGCTATTAAGCTAAGAGGGACCCGCACTTCTCTTTCATATTATCAATTTTGGCTTTGTGGTTTTACTTTTTTGGGGTCACCTTCCTTTTTTGGTAACATTTTTTTTTCTAGGTGCTTTGGTTCTTTGTGTAGCTTAACTTTTTTTGTGTGCGTGTTACTTCCCATTCTCCTTCTTTTTGTGCTTCGTCTTTCTCTTTTTTTATTTCTGTGTGTAAGGTTTCTTGCTGTTCTTCTTGTTCTTTCTTCTTGTTCTTTGTGTAGCGTATTTTCTCTTTTGTATATGTGTTCCTTTCTCCTCTCCTTCGTCTTTTTCTTCTTCGTGTTCCTCTTTTTCTTTTTCTTCTCTGTGTGTAAAGTTTCTTCCTGTTCTTCTTGTTTCCTCTATTTGTTCTTTATGTAGCTTATCTTTCTTGTTTGTGTTCCTTTCTCTTCTCCTTCGCCTTTTTCTCCTTCGTCTTTCTATTCTTCTTTTTCTCCGTGTGTAAGGCATTTTCCTAATCATTGCCTTCTAATTCTTGTTCTTGTTCTTTTTTGTTCTTTCTTTTTGTTCTTTGTGTAGCTTATTTATTTTGTTTGTGTTCGTTTCTCTTCTCCTTTGCCTGTTTCTCCTTCTACTTCCTTTTCTTCTTTTTCTCTGTGTGTAAGGCTTTTTCCTAACCATCGTCTTCTGGTTCTTTTTCTCTCTTGTTCTTTTTATTTTGTTTTTATTTTTTTGTGTAGCTTATTTATTTTGTTTGTGTTCCTTTCTCTTCTCCTTCGTATGTTTCTTCTTTCTCTTCTTTTTCTTCTTCGCGTGTAATGCTTCTTCCTAACACTTATTTTCTAGTCTATGTTCTTGTTTTCTTTTTCTTTTTCTTGATCTTCTTTTCTTCTTCCTCCTCGAGACACACTAACAAAAAACTGAAGTAACAAAACAGTGGAAAGTATTCAAGTTCTTATTACCAAAATGTTACAATGAGAAAAGGGAAAAAGGAAGAGAGCAAAGGTTTGGTGTGGATCTGAAGAGGTGTGTGTAGAGAGGGTAAAAGGACGAAGGTAAAGATTATAGGAAAGAGAGAAAGAGAGAAGATAGGGATGAAGGAAGGGAAGGTAGAGGATAAAATAGGGGAAGTAAAGCTATGAAGAGGAGATAGAAAAGATAAAACTGTAGATGGTAAAAGAATGAAAGTAAAGATTATAAGAGAGAGAGAGAGAGAGAGAGAGAGAGAGAGAGAGAGAGAGAGAGAGAGAGAGAGAGAAAACAGTTGATCAGGGATTAGAGAAAGGAGCATGTGTTGAAGGATAAGAGGTAAAGTTAGGTAAGTTAGGTTAAGTTAGGTCAAGTGAGATGAAGTTAGGAAAGGGAGAGAAGGGAATGAATGAGAGGTGGTATGAAAAGGCGAGAGTTTGTGTTGGTTAGGTTAAGTAGTGATGAGGGTCTGGGAACGGGATATAAGAAAGGAAGATAAGAGGGCAGAGACTTAGGTTAGGTTGGCTTGGGTTAATATTATATGAAGCTAGATTAAATTTGTCTAGTGATGAAGTATTTTTTTTATATACAAGTGAGGTAATGATAATAACAATAACAATACAGGAAATACTACCACACTACTACTACTACTACTACTACTACTACTACTACTACTACTGCTACTACTGCCGCTGCTGCTATTAACGAAAGATTGGCTAGATAAGGTTAGGTTAAGTTAGGTTAGGTTAGGTTAGGTTAGGTTAGGGAAAATGAAGACCAGAGAGGAGGATGGAGGAAATGAGCTCAAGAAGGAGTAAGATGCCCAGGTTAGGTTAGGTTAGGTAAGGTTAGGTAAAATGAAGACCAGAGAGGAGAATAGAGGAAATGAGCCACAAAAGGAGTAAAAGACCAAGGTTAGGTTAGGTTAGGTTACGGGAAATGAAGACCAGGGAGGAGTATATAGGAAATGAGCGCAAGGAGGAGTAAGATGCCCAGGTTAGGTTAGGTTAGGTTAGGTAAAATGAAGACCAGAGAGGAGGATAGAGGAATTGAGCGCAAGAAGGAGTAAGAGGCCCAGGTTAGGGTAGGTTAGGCTAGGTTAGTTATAATGAAAGTCAGAGGAAGAAAGATAGAGAGACTGATTGCAAGAAGGAGGGTTATGTTATGTTAGTGTAGAAAGATCAAGGAAGATGGGGGGAGGGTAGGAGTGCGAGGAAGATGCGGAGGCTTAGGTTAGGTTAGATCATGTTGTTAGATGATTATGGCAGAGGGAAGAGGATAGAGGGAATTGGTGCTAGAGGGAGGCTTGGGTTATGTTAGTGTAGAAAGATCAGGGAAGATGGGTGGAGGGAAGGAATGCTAGAAAGAGGAGGCTCAGGTTAGGTTAGATTAGATAATGCTGTTAGATGATAATGGAAGAGGGAAGAGGATAGAGGGAATGAGTTCTAGAGAGAGGCCTAGGTTAAGTTAGTGTAGAAAGATCAGGGAAGATGGGTGAAGGGAAGGAATGATAGAAGGAGGAGGCTTAGATTAGGTTAGATGTTCGATGTTAGATGATAATGGAATAGGGAAGAGGATAGAGGGATGAGTTCTAGAGGGAGGCTTAGGTTATGTAAGTGTAGAAAGATCAGGAAAGATGTGTGAAGGAAAGGGATGATAGAAGGAGGAGGCTCAGGTTAGGTTAGATTAGATAATGCTGTTAGATGATAATGGAAGAGGGAAGAAGATAGAGGGAATGAGTTCTAGAGAGAGGCCAAGGTTATGTTAGTGTAGAAAGATCAGGGAAGATGGGTGAAGGGAAGGAATGATAGAAGGAGGAGGCTTAGATTAGGTTAGATGTTAGATGATAATGGAATAGGGAAGAGGATAGAGGAATGAGTTCTAGAGGGAGGCTTAGGTTATGTTAGTGTAGAAAGATCAGGAAAGATGTGTGAAGGGAAGGAATGATAGGAGGAGGCTCAGGTTAGGTTAGATTAGATAATGCTGATAGATGATAATGGAAGAGGGAAGAAGATAGAGGGAATGAGTTCTAGAGGGAGGCTTAGGTTATGTTAGTGTAGAAAGATCAGGAAAGATGGGTAAAGGGAAGGGATGATAGAAGGAGGAGGCTCAGGTTAGGTTAGATTAGGTAATGCTGTTAGATGATAATGGAAGAGGGAAGAAGATAGAGGGAATGAAGGTTAGGAAGATGGTTATGTTAGGCTAGGTTAGACTAGAATGATCAGGGAAGGTAGAGGGAATGGAAGCTAGGAGGAGGAGGAGGAGGAGGAGGAGGAGGAGGAGGAGGAGGAGGGTTAAGTTAGAACTGGTTAGGTTATAATGACCAGGGAAGAGAGTAGAAGGAATGAAGGCTAAAAGAACGGTTAAGTTAGGTTAGGTTAAAATTAAGCTCAGGGAAAAGAACAGAGGGACTGAAAACTTGGAGGAAGGATAGGTTAGGTTAGGTTAAGTTATAATGATTGGTGAAGAGGATAGAAGGAGTGATGGTTAGGACGAATGTTATGTTAGGATAGGTTTGGTTATTATGATTAAGGAAGAGGATAGAGTGAATGGAGGCTAGAAGAAGGGTTAAGTTGGGATAGGTAAGGTTATAATGATTGGTGAAGAGGATGGAAGAAGTGAAGGCTAGGAAGAATGTTATGTTAGGTTAGGTTAGGTTAGGTTATAATGATTGGTGAAGAGGATAGAAGGAGTGAAGGCTAAGACGAATGTTATGTTAGGATAGGTTTGATTATAGTGATTAAGGAAGAGGGTATAGTGAATGGAGGCTAGGAGAAGGGTTAAGTTGGGGTATTTTAGGTTATAATGATTGGTGAAGAGGATAGAAGAAGTGAAGGGATATTTTAAGTTATAATGATTGGTGAAAAGGATGGAAGAAGTGAAAGCTAAGACGAATGTTGTTAGGATAGGTTTGCTTATAATGATTAAGGAAGAGGGTAGAGGGAATGAATACTTGGAGGAAGGTTATGTTAGGATAGGTAATACTGAAGATCATGGAAGCAGGGTTGAGGGAATGGGTGAAGGGAAGAGGAGGAGGGTAGAGTAGATCATTGTATAAGTGAATAAATGGGAGACAAGGGATCAGGGAGAGGGGGGTCAGGAGTTGGGGATGGGGGAGGTGGTGGGGGAGGGGGAGGTGGTGGTGGTGTTGGGAGTAAGCAGGGGGTGAATGGGTTAGAGAGGGTCGCAGCGGGGCGTTGAGGGATGAGTCACTCCTCACATTGGGGGACTAACGCCGCCGCCGCCGCTGAATCCACCGCCGCCGCCACCAC
Source organism: Eriocheir sinensis (assembly GCF_024679095.1). Classification (NCBI taxonomy): domain Eukaryota; kingdom Metazoa; phylum Arthropoda; class Malacostraca; order Decapoda; family Varunidae; genus Eriocheir; species Eriocheir sinensis. The sequence continues at coordinate 189,247 of NW_026112055.1, forward strand.
CGTGCTGCCACCTGGTGACGGGAGGCGGCGTGACGAGTCCGTTTTTCGCTTACAAACATTTCGCTATCATTCATTTGGATATCAAAATTTTAGAATCGGTACAGAGGGGAATGACAACAATTGGTCACTGGTTAAGAAACTTGCCATATGAAGAAAGACAAACAAACTTGCATCCTCTAGAAAGGAGAAAGGGTGCGAGGAGACTTGATCGAAATTTATAAATGAATGAAGTGCTTAATAAGGGGGATATCAATAAGGTTCTGATTGTAAGAGAACCGGGTAGGATACGTAGTAATGGGTTTAAGCTGGATAACTTCAGATTCAACAAGGATATATGCAAGAATTGGTTTATCAACAGAGTGGTGGGTGAGTGGAACAGGCTTGGCAGCCTTGAAGTGAGTGCCAATACGATAGAAACAAAAGATTAGATAAATTCATGGATAGTGATGTTAGGTGGGATTAGGTTCACAGGAGCTGCCTTGTATAGGCCTACCAGACTCTTGCAGACTTCTTATGTTCTAATGCTTCTATGTTTTTATTTCACCTTTCTTTTTCTATTCTTTAATACTTCTCTTCTCTCATCACTCTTCTTTGTCTCTTTTCATTATATCTTTACCTTCAGCCTTCCCAGTAACACTTCCTTATCGTTCATTTCACCTTCCTTTATATATATTTTACAGCTTTCTCTTATCACTATTTTTTTCTTCATTACAATCTTTACCTTCAGACTTCGTATCGTTCATTTCTCCGTTCTTTTCATATCCTCTTCAACTTTCTTTCTCTCATCACTATCTTCTCTCTGTCGCTCTTCATTATAATCTTCACCTCCAGACTTCCTAGAAACATTACTCTATCGTTTACATCACCCTCCTTTTTTTTATCTTTCACTGCTTTCTTACAATATTCTCTGTGTCACTCTCCTTGATATATTATAATCTTCACCTTCAGCCTTTTGCCTTCACAGTACACGCCTCCTTGTTGTTGTAGGTGTTCTTTGTGTTGCTGTTTTTGTCATATTCTTGTTTTTATATATTTTAGCTATCTTCTGTCACTCGTCTATATATTTTCCTTTACTTTTTGAATGATTTGTTGTAGGTGTTCTTTGTGTTGTTGTTTTTGTCATATTCTTGTTTTTATATATTTTAGCTATCCTCTGTCACTCGTCTATATATTTTCCTTTACCTTTTGAATGATTTGTTGTAGGTGTTCTTTGTGTTTTTTTTTTTGTCATAGTCTTGTTTTTTATATATTTTAGCTATCCTCTGTCACTCGTTTCTATTTGTTTTCTTTTGTTTTTTTCTAATTGATTTGTATCACTGCTGTTTTGAGTCAGGCATATTTGCTTTTTTTTTCTAAGTATGTTTTTCTGCCTTCACTGTCTTTCCTTCAGTCGTCCTTTTCTCTTTCTCTGTCCAGTCCTTTCAGTCTTTCTCTGTTTCTTTTTTTATATTAGATTTATTTTTAGTTTTCTTCCTCTAGTCTTGCGTATTTATTTTACATTGCCTTTGATCCTATTAGTTTTTATCTAAGTTATTTTCCTTCAGTCTTGCTTATTTGTTTTCCTTTGCTATTGATGATTCTAATTCTAATATATTCATCTTCCTTTAGCCTTCCGTATTTGTTTCCCTTTGCTTCACATCCTGTTATGTCATCAAGAGTCACTGTTTTGAATTATACTTCTCAGCGCCCTTTTTTGTTATTTTTTTTATATTTCTATGTATGATTTTTATATCTACGCTGTCCAATTCAAGCATAGTCTTTATAGCAGTTTCTTTACTTCTCTTTCTGTTCGCAAAAAAAAAAATCTACCTTCTCAAAGCCATTTTTTTCATATCTCGCGGACATTTCCTTTTTCCTTTTCTAGATTTGCAAGCGTATTCTCTCCTTTGCTCTCTCCGCAAACGTTTCCTCCTCCTCCTCTTCCTCTTCCTCCCAATTAGTTTTCTCTTCTCGCATCACAACGTTTTATTTCTACACTTCATGCATTTCTAAACGTTTCCTTCCCCTTCACTCTCCTCCTCAAACGTTTCTTCTCACTCTCTTCCTCCTCTTCCCCAAACGTTTCCTCCTCCTCTCTCCTCCCCATCCTTACAACTATTTTTCTCTTCTGAATCACAACGTTTTATTTCTACACTTCATGCATTTCTAAACGTTTCCTTCCCGTTCACTCTCCTCCTCAAACGTTTCTTCTCACTCTCTTCCTCCTCTTCCCCAAACGTTTCCTCCTCCTCCTCTCTCCTTCCCATCCTTACAACTATTTTTCTCTTCTGAATCACAACGTTTTATTTCTACACTTCCTGAATTTCTAAACGTTTCCTTCCCCTTCACTTTCCCTAAACGTTTCCTCTCTTCCTCCTCCTCCTCCTCCTCACAGATATTTTCCTCTTCTATCGCATCAAAACGTTTTATTCTTACTCATCATGCATTTCCAAACGTTTTCTCCTCTTCCGTTCCTCCTCTTCCGTTTCCTCCTCCTCTTCCTTTTCATCCTCTCATCTAATTTTCTCTTCTGTATCAAAACGTTTTAGTTCTACTTTTCATGCATTTCCAAACGTTTTCATCCCTCGTTCTTCTTTCCAAACGTTTCCTTCCCTCTTTCTTTTTTCCAAACGTTTCTTTCCCTCTTTCTTCTTTCCAAACGTTTCCTTCCCTCTTTCTTTTTTCCAAACGTTTCCTTCCCTCTTTCTTTTTTCCAAACGTTTCCTTCCCTCTTTCTTTTTTCCAAACGTTTCCTTCCCTCTTTCTTTTTTCCAAACGTTTCCTTCCCTCTTTCTTTTTTCCAAACGTTTCCTTCCCTCTTTCTTTTTTCCAAACGTTTCCTTCCCTCTTTCTTTTTTCCAAACGTTTCCTTCCCTCTTTCTTCTTTCCAAACGTTTCCTTCCCTCTTTCTTTTTTCCAAACGTTTCCTTCCCTCTTTCTTTTTTCCAAACGTTTCCTTCCCTCTTTCTTTTTTCCAAACGTTTCCTTCCCTCTTTCTTCTTTCCAAACGTTTCCTTCCCTCTTTTTCCAAACGTTTCCTTCCATCTTTCTTTTTTCCAAACGTTTCCTTCCCTCTTTCTTTTTTCCAAACGTTTCCTTCCCTCTTTCTTTTTTTCCAAACGTTTCCTTCCTTCTTTCTTTTTCCAAACGTTTCCTTCCCTCTTTCTTTTTTCCAAACGTTTCCTTCCTTCTTCTTTCTTTCCAAACGTTTCCTTCCTCTTTCTTTTTTCCAAACGTTTCCTTCCTCTTTCTTTTTCCAAACGTTTCCTTCCCTCTTTCTTTTTCCAAACGTTTCCTTACCTCTTTCTTTTTTCCTGACGTTTCCTTCCCTCTTTCTTCTTTCCAAACGTTTCCTCTTTCTTTTTTCCAAACGTTTCCTTCCTCTTTCTTTTTCCAAACGTTTCCTTCCCTCTTTCTTTTTCCAAACGTTTCCTTCCCTCTTTCTTTCCAGACGTTTCCTTCCTCTTTCTTTTTCCAAACGTTTCCTTCCCTCTTTCTTCTTTCCAAACGTTTCCTTCCTCTTTCTTCTTTCCAAACGTTTCCTTCCCTCTTTCTTTTTCCAAACGTTTCCTTCCTCTTTCTTTTTCCAAATGTTTCCTTCCTCTTTCTTTTTTCCAAACGTTTCCTTCCTCTTTCTTTTTCCAAACGTTTCCTTCCTCTTTCTTCTTTCCAAACGTTTCCTTCCCTCTTTCTTTTTCCAAACGTTTCCTTCCCTCTTTCTTTTTTCCAAACGTTTCCATCCCTCTTTATTTTTTCCAAACTATTCCTTCCTCTTTCTTTTTCCAGACGTTTCCTTCCTCTTTCTTTTTCCAAACGTTTCCTTCCCTCTTTCTTTCCAAACGTTTCCTTCCTCTTTCTTCTTTCAAACGTTTCCTTCCTCTTTCTTTTTTCCAAACGTTTCTTCCCTCTTTCTTCTTCCAAACGTTTCCTTCCTCTTTCTTCTTTCCAAACGTTTCCTTCCCTCTTCTTCTTCCAAACGTTTCCTTCCTCTTTCTTTTTTCCAAACGTTTCCTTCCCACTTTCTTTTTTCCAAACGTTTCCTTCCCTCTTTCTTCTTTCCAAACGTTTCCTTCCCTCGTTCTTTTTTCCAAACGTTTCCTTGCCTCTTTCTTCTTTCCAGACGTTTCCTTCCCTCTTTCTTTTTTCCAGACGTTTCCTTCCCTCTTTCTTTTTTCCAAACGTTTCCTTCCCTCTTTCTTTTTTCCAAACGTTTCCTTCCCTCTTTCTTTTTTCCAAACGTTTCCTTACCAGTTTCTTTTTTCCAAACGTTTCCTTCCCTCTTTCTTTTTTCCAAACGTTTCCTTCCCTCTTTCTTTTTTCCAGACGTTTCCTTCCCTCTTTCTTTTTTCCAAACGTTTCCTTCCCTCTTTCTTTTTTCCAAACGTTTCCTTCCCTCTTTCTTTTTTCCAAACGTTTCCTTCCCTCTTTCTTTTTTCCAGACGTTTCCTTCCCTCTTTCTTTTTTCCAAACGTTTCCTTCCCCGCGTCTCGAACGTTTCAAGGTCATCCCACTCCTGCACAACGAAATGGTCGACGTTTTATGCGTCTTGGGATCGGAAGGCTAAGAGGACAATGACTCCTTCTGCAATAACTCAAGCCAGGGCCACGAAGGAAGGACGGAGGAAACGAAGACAGAGAATGGAGGAAGGAAGGAAGGAGGAAACCCGGAAGAGGATGTAGGAAAAAAGGAAGAAGATGAAGGGAAAGAGGATGAAGTTAAGGGAAGAGAAGGACGACTGGATAAAACAGGGAATATGATGGAGGAATCAGGAATGGAAGGAACAGTGAAGAAAACGAAGGAAGGATGATGGGAACACGTAAGAGGATGGAGGAAAGGAAGGAAGGATGGAGGAAAGGAAGGAAGGATGAAGGGAACAAGGACGGGTATGGAGTAAGGGAGGGAAAGAAGGAGGGAGAGATGAAGAGATGAAGAGAACGAGGAGGAAACGAGGAAGAAATGGAGGAAGGGAGGGAAGGATGCAAAGAAGGAGGGAGAAATGGAGGGAACGAAAGAAGATAGAAAGATTGGAAGGAAAATAGAAGGAAGGAGAACATGAAGAAGGCGAAGACGGAAGGAGGAGGAGGGGTTGAAGGAAGGAAAGATGGATGGAAGAAAGGAGAGAAGGATGAAAGAAAGGAGAGAGAGAGAGAGAGAGAGAGAGAGAGAGAGAGAGAGAGAGAGAGAGAGAGAGAGTTGCAGGAGGAATTCTGTTTGGATATATTGCAACAAGCGTCTCAATACCATGGGCAACACACACACACACACACACACACACACACACACACACACACACACACACCCCCCACACACCACACACACACACACACAGGGACCATATCACACAGAGCAACACAAACAGAAACACAGTGACGATGTATTGCAACTCAACACAACAACCTCTGCAACATTTCTCCCTCACTGACGTTATTTTGTGATGGAAGTGGACGTGGGTGGAGAGGTGGACTTTGGTGGATGGCTGGGAGATGGAGGATAGGTGGAGGCAGGTGAACTTTGGGTGGTCGTAAAAGTGGAGTTGTTGAAGTGGAGAGCAGAGGTAGTGGAAGAAGTGGATTTTAGTGGATTGGTGGATAGGTTGGGCTAATGCTGGTGGAAGATGGAGTTGTTGTGGAAGTAGTGATTGTATAGGTAGTGGTGGATGAAGTGGAGAGTAGTGGTAGTGGAAAGCTAGGTGGAGTTCGGTGGCGTTAAATGGGGAACAAGTGGATGAGTGCGGTTAGTTTTGATGTGGAAAACGATCATGGAGTGGATGTAGAAGTAGTGGTGGATGACGTGAAGAGAGCAGTGGTAGAGAAAGGCTAGGTGGAGGTAGGTGGATGAATTAGATGGTGGAAGATGAGCTTTGAGCGGTCGTAGAGGTAGCAGTGGATGAAGCGGAGAGCGCAGTGTCCGTGGAAAGCAAGGGGAAGTTAGGCGCATTATTAGTATGGATGGATTAGTGAAATTATTGCAAAGATTGACTCGATTTGGTGAACTTAATACCAGTTCTGTGTTGTTGCGGATGTGTTTCAGGTGCAAGACTTCCATGTGTTGCTATTGAGATGTTACGGGCCGCAATACTGTATAAGTTACGATAGTGTTTATGGAATACTAGTGCAAGACCTTACGACGAGGACAGCAATACTTGAGAGAACTCGAACTTACTGCAGCGATGTTGATTAAGCTTAGGAAGGAGAGAATATGTAGGGGTTGAATAACTTTGAAGGCGTAAGGAATAGGAGGAAGATGAAGAAAGAAAAAAAATGAAGAGAAGAAAAAATGAAGTGAAAAATGATAATAAGAATGGTGAGGTTATGAAAGTGTAGTGAGGTTAGGATGATGATAGAGTTGATTGATATAGTGTTGGCAGAGGTGGAGGAAAAGGAGGAGGAGAGAGAGGAAAAGGAGAAAGAGGAAGAGGAATAGGAGGACCGTGATGAATAGAGAAAGGAGAAAGAGGAAGAGGAATAGGAGGACCGGGATGAATAGAGAAAGGAGAAAGAGGAAGAGGAATAGGAGGAAAAGAAAAAGTGAAGAAAAAGAAGGAATCAGAGAAAACTGACTATATAGAAGGGAGAGGAATAAATAATAGAAGAAAGAAGGAAACTGGTCTAGAGGTTGAGAATAGAAAGGAAAGAGGAATAAGAGAAAGATGAAAAATAGAAAAGAAAGACAAAAAAGAGAGAATGACTAGGAGGAAAATTTAAAGTAGCAAAATGAATAAGGAAAATGATCGTAGGGGAGACAGTAGTGATAGTAGTAGTAGTGACAGTAGTAGTAGTAGTAGTAGTAGTAGTAGTAGAGGGTAACTAGCATTATCTGCCTCTCCTCCCCCACCCCCCCTCCCCCCTGCCTGAGTATTGAGCGGTGGTGGAGATAGGGGAGATAGTGGAGATAAGAGAGAGAGAGAGAGAGAGAGAGAGAGAGAGAGAGAGAGGGGGGGGGGCAGTCATGAGCCGTTATGGATTTTGTATGTGATCAATGACGCTTTTTATGATGCGTCTCGTGTGCTTCCTCGCGGCGGCGGTGGTGGAGGTGGTGGTGGTGGTGGTGGAGGTGGTAAGAAGTGGTGGTGGTGGTGGTGGAGGTGGTAAGAAGTGGTGGTTGTGGTGGTGATAGGTGGAGGTCATGGTGGCGTTCTACACTTCATACAACAACAACAACAACAACAACAACAACAACAACAACAACAACAACAACAACAACAACAACTACTACTACTACTACTACTACTTCTGCTAACTGCCACTACCACCTAAGGAGTACATATATAACCATCACCACTACCACCACGACCACCACCTAAAAGCAACAACAACATCAAGCGAGCAGACAAACAAACAAGCTAACAACTAAATAAACGAAAACAACAACCCATCCCTCAGTAATTGCCTCACATTTCACCGTAAACAAAAAGATTTATCACCGAAATCAAACAGAAAAAAAACAAAACAAAAAAAAAACACAAAACGACTGGACACAGAAATGCAAACAGGTAAACAGAGAGAGAGAGAGAGAGAGAGAGAGAGAGAGAGAGAGAGAGAGAGAGAGAGAGAGAGAGAGAGAGAGAGAGAGAGTGAAAATAAAAAAAAGCTGATGATTAGGTTACAGGTAATTGAGGAGGAGAGAACAGGTAACAGGTTGGGAGGTGCACGCGTCCCATCAATAAGAGAGAGACACCTGCCCGAAACAACACCTGTGCAGCCACCATCAATTAGCAAGGCCAGGTGAGGTGAGGGGGGATGGAGGGAGGGGGGCAGGTGTGATGGGCAGGCAGGCAATGTACACACGGGCTACTTAACTGTTCTGTGTGTGTGTGTGTGTGTGTGTGTGTGTGTGTGTGTGTGTGTGTGTGTGTGTGTGTGTGTGTGTGTGTGTGTGTGAATTGTGCTGTGTGGTATTGACAGGTATGTGTTCCTTGGCTCGTGTGTGTGTGTGTGTGTGTGTGTGTGTGTGTTCACCTTTTGCCTTTGTCCTTGTTCTTTTCTCTAAGAACACAGATATAATAAACGCTAGAAATAGGAAGAAAAGAAGAAAGATAAATGTGAGAAGAAACAAAAGAAGAATAGTAAGATGATGATGAGGAGGAGAACGATTAAAAACAAGAGAAGGAAGAGGAAAGAGGGGAAATGGAGCGAGAAGAACATAAAGAGAACAAGTGGAGTTAGAAGTAGGAGGAAGATGAAAAGGAGAAAGAGAAAGAGTAATAACAAAAAATAAATAAAATATAATAGAAGGTGCAGAAAGTGGAAGCGGATGAGGTGGAAGATGAAGAAGCAGGAGTGGAAGAGGAAGAAGAAGAAAATACGAAAAGGAGAAAGATGGAAGAGTAAAAGTGATAACAGGAAAAAGGAAAAAATGGAGGCAGAGGAGGAGGAATAAAAGGAATAAAAGAAAGATTAACATAAGAAAAAAGAGGAATATGAGAAAACTGATAAGGAGAAAGAGAAACAGGAAGAGGAAGAAGACAAGAGAGAGGATTAGGAATACGAATATGAATGTATAATACGAAAAAAGGAAAGACAGGAAGTGGACGAAGAAAAAGAAGGAGCGGAAAAGCGATAGTATTAAGAGGAGAAGGATTCAGAGAGAGGAGGAGGAGGAGGAGGAGAAAGAAGAAGAAGAAGAGGAAGGGGAATCAGAGAAAGACGAGAAAAGGAAAGGAAGACGAAAATTAGCATGATATAAAAATAGAAGGAAGAGAAACTGGAGGATAAGAAAGAGGAAAAGGGAAAGCAATAGAAAGAAGGAGAAAAGGATGCGGAAGAGGAAAAGGAGAAAGACGAGACAATGAAAGAGGGAAACGAAAATGAACAAGTAAAAAAAAGGAGGAAGAGGAAGGGGAAGAAGAAAAGCCATAGAAGGAGGAGGAGGAGGAGTCTTAGGAGGAGGAGAAGGATGCAGAGGACTAAGAGGAGAAGAAGGATACAGAGGTGGAGGAGGAGGAGGAGGAGGAGGAGGAGGTGTGGTTAGCATCTGTGGTCACCATGGCGACGGTCTGTTGTCCTCACCCTCCTCTTTTTGCCGGAACATGGGCAGGGGGAAGGATGTCTGGATGCCTGTCTGTCTGTCTGTCTGTATGTATGTATGTCTGTCTGTCTGGCTTTTTATCTGTCAGCCTGTTTGTTTGTCTTTCTTTCTGCATGTATTTTTTGTATCGAATCTGGGAAGTGGTTGTGTGTCTGTCTGTCTGTGTCTGTCTGTCTGTCTGTTCTCCAACTTGTACGTCTTTCTTCATGTATCTTTCTGGTAGAGTTTGGGTAGAGGGTCCGTCTGTCTGTCTGTCTGTGTTTGTCTGTCTGTCTAGGCAATGGTTGTATGTCTGCTTGTCTGTGTTTCTGTTTGTCTGTCTGTCTGTGTGTCTATCTGTCTGTCGGTCTACCTCTTTCTGTATGGATATCTGTCTGTCTCTCTATCTTATTTTCTGTTTGCCTTCCTGTCTGTATCCTTTAATGTCTATCTGTGTCTGTTTGTGTGTCCGTCTATCCTTTCTGTCTGTCTGTTTGTCTGTTTGTTTCTGTGTCTATCTCCATCTGTATCTCCCTGTCTACCAATTGCCAGTGTTTATCTATCTATCTATATCTGTCTGTCTAACTATCGTATCAATCTGTTCAGCATATTTATCTGTATTAATTTGTTCATCTGTGCATATGTCTGTCATAAGTTCATCAATCTATAGATAGATATATGGATCTGTCTATATCTGTCTGTCTGTCTAACTATCGTATCAATCTGTCTAGGCATATATCTATCTTAATTTATCTATCTATCTATATCTGTCTGTCTGTCAAACTATCGTATCAATCTGTCTAGGCATATATCTATCTTAATTTATCTATCTATCTATATCTGTATGTCTGTCTAACTATCGTATCAATCTGTCTAGCATTTATCTCTCTTAATTTATCTATCTATCTATATCTGTATGTCTGTCTAAGTATCGTATCAATCTGTCTAGGCATATATCTATCTTAATTTATCTATCTATCTATATGTCTGTCTGTCTAACTATCGTATCAATCTGTCTAGGCATATATCTATCTTAATTTATCTATCTATCTATATCTGTATGTCTGTCTAACTATCGTATCAATCTGTCTAGCATTTATCTGTCTTAATTTATCTATCTGTCTATATCTGTCAGTCTATATCTATCTATCTACCTTCCTGTGTCTCATAACTTGGACGTGTTTTTTTGTGCAATTTGGAGCAACTTTTCTATCTACCTTCCTTACTTTCCTCTCCTGTGACCTTTTTTTATGGCTTTCCTTCGAGAACCCGCTGAAAGCCACGTGAGTCTCCCCTTTATCTCCGTCGCTGGGAAGGTTTTCTTGAAGCCTTACGCGGATGGCCTTTGTGCCTTGTTACTTGGGATGTTTTTTTCTCTTCACTCTATATATGAAGTGTTCTTATTGCCGGTAAATTAATTCTCAGTAAATATATAAATAAGTAAAATGAAGGATAGGTAGTAAATAAATCGTTAGTGGAAATCTTATATATAATTAGTTTTTCATTTGTTGTTACTCTCCTCCCGAAATTGATCTCTCTTTTGGCCGCTTTTTTTTTTTTTTTTACAACAATGGAGACAACTCAAGGGCACAAAAAAGTAAGCAATAATAAGAAAAAAAGCACATTTGTCTTTGTGGGAACAGCGATTAGCGGGCTTTTTTTTTACACTTTTTTTTTTGTTGCCCTTGAGCTGTTCTTTAGCTATACCCCCCCCCCCCCCTCAGTTACATCTACTTTAAAGATGAAAATAAAAGCTATGCAGGTGAAGGAGTGAAAAGGTGTGTGTTAAGTCTGTTAGTCTGAATTATGTAGAAGTACTAACGCTGGTATTCTTATGTTCGTTTTGACATGTTAGGAAAGGTAACGCGTTGTGGAAGTCTTGAGTGATGTAGACTTAGGTGAGGCAACAGTGGCATTCTTTCAAGAGGAGAGTATCAGGACACCTCTCGAAATGGACCTCTCTTACGGTCACTCCTCTGAACTCTTTTTTTTTTCTTTTTTTTTTTAATAGGAGCAGTGAGTAGCTTTTTTTTTTTCATTACTCTTTCCTTTTTTTTCATAACTGTTTCCTTTTTTTTCATTACTTTCCTTTTTTTTCATTGCTGTCTCTTTTTTTTTGCCCTTCAGCGGTTTCCTTTGCTGTAAAAAAAATGATAAAATAAAAAAATAAAAATAAGAAGTAAAAAAAAATCTTCCTTTATATTGTGGTGTGTTACGAAAGATAGCATGATGTATAAGTATGTAGATGTACTAACTTTTTTATATTTTACTTAATTTCATAGAGTAAAGAAGGCAGTGGAAGTGAAATCAATCAGAAAAAAGCCTACCAGCTCGTTGCTCCCCAAAAGCGAAAAGTAAAAGAGAATATTCCTGTGTTATGTTCTGATGTGTAATGAACGATGGGTCGGTGTGTAAACCTGAGAAAGTGTAGCTGTTATAACAATCCCTGCGTTATGTTATGTAATATTTTATGATGTGTTTGAATAAGTGATGTGTTAGCGGTGTCGTGGCGGTAGAGGCGGCGGGGGAGCATGTGTCCAGCGGGGTGAAAAGGGTGAAGGAAGGGCTGTGGAGTGTGGGAGTGGCGTGAGTAGTGATGTGTTAGCGGTGTTGGGGTGGTAGAGGCGACTGGGGAGCATGTGTCCAGCGGGGTGAAAAGGGTGAAGGAAGGGCTGTGGAGTGTGGGAGTGGCGTGAGTAGTGATGTGTTAGCGGTGTTGGGGTGGTAGAGGCGACTGGGGAGCATGTGTCCAGCGGGGTGAAAAGGGTGAAGGAAGGGCTGTGGAGTGTTGGAGTGTGGCATGAGTAAAACGTTATAATGAGATGGTTAGCATGTATGGTGTGCTGTCAGGCTGTGTTTGTGGCGGGACGCAGCAAGGAGTGAAGTACTGTTTTAATTGGAAATCCCCCCTTTTTTAGAGAGAGAGAGAGAGAGAGAGAGAGAGAGAGAGAGAGAGAGAGAGAGAGAGAGAGACAGACAGAGACAGACAGACAGACAGACAGACAGACACACACACACACACACACACACACACACACACACACACACACACACACACACACAGGGAAGCGATAACTTTTAATTTCATGATGTACTCTATGGTTTAAAGGGGCCGGCCGGGATGTGAATGTGCTGCAGAGGCTTTTAATTTGGCGCGCTCAATGTGTTACTTTCAAACTACATCCGTGCGTGGACTCTTTGACTGCAATGTAAAGGGTTAATAGCGAATGAGTGAAGGTGTGTGTGTGTGTGTGTGTGTGTGTGTGTGTGTGTGTGTGTGTGTGTGTGTGTGTGTGTGTGTGTGTGTGTGTGTGATCGTTTTTTTCTATTTCTGTTCTCTCTATTTGTAAGTCCAGTAAATATTTGTCGTTTTTTACAAATTTATGCAAAACAGTCGCGTCTTTGTGGTGATACGAATGGAAAATAGTAAAAATATATCGATGAAGCTATTTTGTTACTGTTAACGAAAGTGTATATCTGAAGTTTTCATAGAGAGTAAACAAAGATCAAAGATAGCCGTAATGTAATGTGTGTGTGTGTGTGTGTGTGTGTGTGTGCGCCATTGTTTTTCAGTGAATTGATGAGGCGGATGCATTTCAACGAACCGATAGGGAGCAGAAAGTAAGGAAAGGAAGGACGATGTAGGAAAGGAAGGAAGAAGGGAAGGTGGGAAGGAAGGAAGGAAGGAAGGAAGGAAGAATGGAAGGAAGGAAGGAAGGAAAGGGGAGGGTAGGAAGGAAGAAGGAAAGAGGGAAGGAAGGAAGGAAGGAGAGGAAGAGAGGAGAGGAAGAGAGAGAGTGAGAGAGAGAGAGAGAGAGAGAGAGAGAGAGAGAGAGAGAGAGAGAGAGACAGAGAGAGAGAGAGAGAGAGAGAGAGAGGCTGTAGGTGATATCCAGGTGAAGAGAATGAGGGGCGAGGAGTGATGATGGGATATGATTGGAGGGGGGGAGGGGGGTGGGGAGGAAACAAAGAGGCGTAGTGAAGGGGAGTGAGGGGAGGTGAGGGGGAAGGGGGGTGGGGAGGAAACAAAGAGATGTAGTGAAGGGAAGGTGAGGGGAGGTGATAGGGAGGTGAGGGGAGGTGCAGGGGAGGTGATGGGGGTGAGGGGAGGGGAGAAACAGATGGGGAGAGAGAGGAGTGGCTAATCTCTTTATCTCAGATCAACATTGAATCGATTCTCTCTTATCTGAGCCTTCAAGTGGGCCGACCTGATTGCATTCAACCCTCTAAACCCCCAATCCCTCAACACACACACACACACACACACACACACACACACACACACACACACACACACACACACACACACACAAACACACACATAAGCTCTCTCTCTTCTTTCTTTCTTTCCTTCTTTTTTTTCTTTCTCTTTTTCTTTCTTTCTTTTTTTCTTTCTTTCTTTGTTCCTTTCTTTCTTTCTTTCTTTTTTTCTTTCATTTTCTCACGGTGTTTAGTCTTCCCTACCTGTATCTCTCTTTTCCTTCCCCCCCGTTCTCCCTTCCCATTTTCTCCCCACCCCTCTCCCCTCATAACTCCTCCTCCTCCTCTCAACTCCCCAATAGAGGTTAATGAATGCGAGGGGAGAAGTAACATAGAGACTCCCTCCCATAGCTTCTCCTTTCTCCCCTCTTCCCCCCTTTAATAAACACCCCATCTCCCCGTTCTTCAAACTCCTTCTCTTACCCTCTTGAAGTCCTCTGATCCGTCTAGCAGCGTATCTGAGGGGAATGGGTGAGGGGAAAGGGTGACAAAGGTTAGAAGTGATGGGTGATAGGGAATGGGAAACGTGTGATTGGAAAAACGATGAGAGGGATGGGGGAGTGAGGGAAGGGAGAGGGGAAAGGGTGAAAGTAGTGAAGAGAAAGATGACGGTAGTGCTGGGAGTGAGTGAGGGAAGGGAGAGGGGAAAGAGTTGAAACCGGTGAAGGGGAAGATGAGGAGAGATGGGAGGAAGTAAGGGGGAGGGGAACGAGTTGAACAGAGATGATGGAAAAATAACGAGTGATAGGGAGGGAAAAAAAGGGTTGGGAGAGGGGGAAAAGTTGAGAGGGATTAGGGGGAAGGATGAAAATAGATGGGAGGAAAAGAGTTGGGAGAGGGAAAAAAGTTGAGACGGATTAGGGGAAGAATGAAAAGAAATGGGAGGAAAAGGGTAGGAAGAGGGGAAAGGAATGAAGGGCGTGAAGGAGAGATGATGATAGTGATGGGAAGGAAAGGGTTAGAGGGGAAAGGGTTAAAAGAAATGGAGGGAATGAAGAGAGATATGGGGGAAATAGAGGATAGGAAGAGGAGAAGGAACAGATGAAGAGTGTGATGGGAGAGAGAGGGGGAGGGTAGAGAGTAGGAAAGGGGTGAGAGATGAGGGGAAAGATGAAAAGGGTGATGGGAGAGAGAGGGTAAAGAGAGGGGAAAGGAATGAAGGGCGTGAAGGATAGATAATGATGGTGATGGGAGGGTGATGGTAGGAAGAGGGAAAAGGGTTGCAAGAGAGGAAATGGGGTAGTGAGGGGAAAGAAGAAAAGAGGAAGGGGAAAAGTTAGAAATGTGTGACGGGAAAAGGTAACGATAGCTGGAAGAGGGAAAAGAGAGAGAAAAATAAGTTTGAGGGGAAAGGAATGAGAGACAGGAAATGGGGTAGTGAGGGGAAAGAAGGAAGGGGGAAGGGAAAAAGTTTGCAATGTGTGAGGGGAAAAGGTATCTATTGCTGGAAGAGGGAAAAGGGAGAGAAAAAGGTTTGAGGGGAAAGGAATAAAAGAGAAGGAAAATGGGGTAGTGAGGGGAAAGAAGGAAAGGGGAAGGGAAAAAGTTTGAAATTCGTGATGGGAAAAGGTATCGATAGCTGGAAGAGGAAAAAGGGAGAAAAATCGGTTTGAGGGGAAAGGAATGAGAGAGAGGAAATGGGGTAGTGAGGGAAAGAAGGAAAGGGAAGGGAAAAAGTTTGAAATTCGTGATGGGAAAAGGTATCGATAGCTGGAAGAGGAAAAGGAGAAAAATATGTTTGAGGGGAAAGGAATGAGAGAGAGGAAATGGGGTAGTGAGGGGAAAGAAGGGAAAGGGGGAAGGGGAAAAGTTTGAAATTCGTGATGGGAAAAGGTATCGATAGCTGGAAGAGGGAAAAGGGAGAAAAAACGGTTTGAGGGGAAAGGAATGAGAGAGAGGAAATGGGGTCATGAGGGGAAAGAAGGAAAGGAGAAGGGAAAAAGTTTGAAATGGGTGAGGGGAAAAGGTATCTATAACTGGAAGAGGGAAAAGGGAGAGAAAACGGTTTGAGGGGAAAGGAATGAAAGAGAAGGGAAATGGGGTAGTGAGGGGAAAGAAGGAGGGGAAGGAAAAGTTTGAAATTCGTGATGGGAAAAGGTATCGATAGCTGGAAGAGGAAAAGGAGAAAAACGGTTTTAGGAGAAAGGATTGCGAGAGAGGAATTGGGTAGTGAGGGGAAAGAAGGGAGGGGGAAGGGGAAAAGTTTGAAATGTGTGAGGGGAAAAGATATCGATAGCTGGAAGACGGAAAAGAGAGAGAAAAATAGGTTTGAGGGGAAAGGAATGAGAGAGAGGGGAAATGGGGTTGTGAGGGGAAAGAAGGAAGGGAGAAGGGTGATGAGGGGTGACAGGTAAGGGGAAATGTCGCCTTTAGCTGAGAGCAATTAAGGAAAATAGAGAGAAAAAGAGAGGTTCGTGAGAGAGAGAGAGAGAGAGAGAGAGAGAGAGAGAGAGAGAGAGAGAGAGAGAGGAAGTGATGAGGGGTGACAGGTAAGGGGAAAGATGCCTAAAGCTAGAAAAGGGTAGATGATAAGGGGTTCAAGGAGAAAGGGGGGAGGGGAGGTGTGGGGAAAGTGAAGGGGAGGAAAAAGAAGGGGAGAAGAGGGTACAGGTGGTGTGTGGATATTGTTACCTGCTGCATCTCTCTCTCTCTCTCCTTCTTCCTCTTCTCTTCTTCTCCTCTTCTCTCATTCTCCCTTCCCCTCACTCCTTATCTCACCATTTGTTACTCTCCTTCTCCTATTCCCTTCCTCATCTCCCTTTAGTTCTTCTTTATTCTCTCTCTCTCTCTCGACATCACTGCTGAAACATGAGTCTGAAACATGAAACGAACGAAACGAATACTCACTTTCCCTATCACCTTCAGGCCTCCTCCTCCTCCTCCTCCTCCTCCTCCTCCTCTTTCTTTCCTTCTCCTCCTCCTCCTTCTCCTTCTTTCCTTCTCCTCTTGCCTTTATTCCTTCATTTCCACTAACTTCCTTTTCCGACCTTACTGCCTTCCTTTCGCCACTCTTCCTCCTCCTCTTCTTCCTCCTCCTCCTCCTCCTTTTTCTTTTCCTCCCCTGTACCTTCTCTTCCTCCCCTTCTTTCAACCCTCCTCCACTCCTCCACGGCCATCCCTACCAGCCATCCTCCTCCCCCTCCTCCTCCTCGTCCTCCTTCCCCTCCCCTTCCCCCTCGCCGCCCCTTACCTGCCAATAGCACACCTGAGATTTTTTTTCCAGGTGAAGTAGGAGGACGAAATTGTGAACCTCGCAAAGGCTTAAAAAATACACGGTGCTGCGCCTTAGTTGTTGTTTTTATTCTTTTTCTTCTTCCTCTAGTATATCGATTTGATGCTTCTCCCCCCCTCTCTCTCTCTCTCTCTCTCTCTCTCTCTTGATTTTATTTATCGTTTATTATTTGTTTTTCTTTGCTATGATTTTTTGTTTAATCTGTTTCATCCTCCTTTTCATCGTTTTGGTTGTTTTTATTTTATTTTATTTTTATATATTTTTTTGGTTTATTTTAAGTGTTTTGAGTTCTGGAAGGCTTGTAGTTTTTTTGTATTTTTGTTTTATCTTGTTCTCCTTTTTTGTTTTTCTACTTCTTTTCTTGTTCTTGTTGCGCTTTTTTTCTCTTATTTCTCTTCTGTTTTTCTCTTCGTGATTTTCTTTTCGTTCTTCTTCTAGTTCGTATTTTTTTTTATATCTTTTGCTAATAATATTTCTTCTCGTTTTTATTTTAATTTCTTTTTATTCTCCTTGTTCATATTCTTCCTATGTTTTATTTTCTTGCATTTGTTTATTTTCCTATTTTTGTTTTCTACTTTTTCTTCGTTTTCTCGTTGGTGGTGTTGGTGGTGTTTTTGTTGGTGTTGGTGTTGGTGATGTTGTTGTTGTTGGTGGTGGTGATGGTGGTGGTGGTGGTGGTGTTGGTGGTATTGGTGTTGGCGTTGGCGTTGTTGGTGGTGTTGGTGGAGTTGGTGTTGCTGTTGGTGTTGTTGTTGTTGTTGTTGTTGTTGTTGTTGGTGGTGGTGGTGGTGGTGTTCTTGGTGGTGTTGGTGTTGTTGTTGGTGGTGTTGGTGTTGTTGTTGTTGTTGGTATTGTTGGTGGTGTTGGCGGTGTTGGTGTTGGTATTGTCGGTGGTGTTGGTGTTGGTGGTGTTAGTGGTGTTGTTGTTGGTGTTGGTGTTGATATAGTCGGTGGTGTTGGTGTTGGTGGTGTTAATGGTGTTGTTGTTGGTGTTGTTCCTGTTGTTGTTGGTGTTGTTGTTGTTGTTGGTATTGTTGGTGGTGTTGATTTTTATTTTTTTTTATTTTTTTTACGTCTTGGCCTATTGCGCCGGTAGGCTTCTTCCCGGTGGGTCCTGATGGTCGGCCCAGCCCGTTCTGGCGCAGGCGATTGTTTATAGTGGCGCCATCTTGCACTGGTTCATGCTGCCCTTCTGGAGCTCATCTTTAATCCTAGAATCTAGAGTCCGGGTTGATAGGTGGTCTTCTGGACAGTATGTGGGTAGTTTTAAGCCACTCGGCGGCGGCTGAAAAATCCCAGCTTGGTGGCACCGGTCGGGGATTGAACTCGCGTCCTCCTGAACCCGGGGCCGTCTTGCTATCTGTTCAGACACCGCCTACCATAGGTTGGTGTTGTTATTGTTGGTGGTGTTGATGTTGGTGGTGTTGGTGGTGTCGGTGTTGGTGTTGGTATTGTTGGTGGTGTTGGTGGCGTTGGTGTTGGTGTTGGTATTGTTGGTGGTGTTGGTGGTGTTGGTATTGTTGGTGTGTTGGTGGTGTTGGTGCTGGTGTTGGTATTGTTGGTGGTGTTGGTGGTGTTGGTATTGTTGGTGGTGTTGGTGGCGTTGGTGTTGGTATTGTTGGTGGTGTTGGTGGCGTTGGTGGTGTTGTTGGTGGTGTTGATGGCGTTGGTGGTGTTGTTGGTGGTGTTGGTGTTGGTGGTCTTCTTCTTCTTCTTCTTCTTTTTCTTCTTCTTCTTCTTCTTCCTCTTCTTCTTCTTCTTCTTCTTTTTCTTCTTTTTTTCTTCTTCTTCTTCTTCTTTCTACATTTAACATCTGGTTCAAATATTCACTCGCCACTCTTGTTCTTTGCCACTAGGGGATGAATTTGAGATAAAGAAAACAACAGATAGGTACAGTCTCTCTCTCTCTCTCTCTCTCTCTCTCTCTCTCTCTCTCTCTCTCTCTCTCTCTCTTTGGTACTAAATTTGAGAGTTCTTTGCCGCCTCTTTCTCTGCTCTCTTTGTAGGATCAGGTTGGTGCGTTTTTTGTTTTGTTTTTTGTAATTGTTTTATGTTCTTTGTTAACTTTTCGTTTGTCTCCCTTTACTGTAAACAACACGGGAAGACTCAGGTAAAGGTTAATTAAGGAAAGGTATTGTCTGGTCCTCCTCTCCCTTCGTCGTCGTCCTCCACGTCTTTCTTATCCATCTCCTTCCTTTCTCTGTTTTCATCCTTTCCCCTTCGTCTTTTTCCTACCCCATCTTCCATTACGGTTTTCTTCCTGTTCCTTTCTCTGTTTTTATCCCTTCCCTTTCTTCCTCATTTTCCTATCCACCTTCCATTGCGGCCCTCCTCTTTTTCCTTTCTCTATTTTATCCTTTCTTTTTCTTCTTTTTCTTACCCCATCTTCCATTACCTTCTTCCTCTTCTTCCTTTCTCTATTTTACCCTTTCCCCTTCTTCCTCCTTTTCCTTATCCCACCTTCCATTGCGGTTTTCCTCTTCTTCCTTTCTCTATGTTATCCTTTCCCCTTCTTCCTCCTTTTCCTTATCCACCTTCCATTGCGGTTTTCCTCTTCTTCCTTTCTCTATTCTTATCCTTTCCCTTTCTTCTTCTTTTTCCTATCCACCTTTCATTGCGGTTTTCCTCTTCTTCCTTTCTCTATCTTATCCTTTCCCTTTCTTCTTCTTTTTCCTATCCACCTTTCATTGCGGTTTTCCTCTTCTTCCTTTCTCTATCTTATCCTTTCCCTTTCTTCTTCTTTTTCCTATCCACCTTTCATTGCGGTTTTCCTCTTCTTCCTTTCTCTATCTTATCCTTTCCCTTTCTTCTTCTTTTTCCTATCCACCTTTCATTGCGGTTTTCCTCTTCTTCCTTTCTCTATTTTTATCCATTCCCTTTCTTCTTCTTTTTCCTATCCACCTTTCATTGCGGTTTTCCTCTTCTTCCTTTCTCCATCTTATCCTTTCCCTTTCTTCTTCTTTTTCCTATCCACCTTTCATTGCGGTTTTCCTCTTCTTCCTTTCTCCATCTTATCCTTTCCCTTTCTTCTTCTTTTTCCTATCCACCTTCCATTGCGGTTTTCCTCTTCTTCCTTTCTCTATTCTTATCCTTTCCCTTTCTTCTTCTTTTTCCTATCCAACTTTCATTGCGGTTTTCCTCTTCTTCCTTTCTCTATTTTTATCCTTTCCCTTTCTTCCTCCTTTTCCTACCCCACCTTCCATTGCGGTTCTCCTCTTCTTCCTTTCTCTATCTTACCTTTTCCTTTTCTTCTTTTTCCTTTCCCATCTTCCATTGCGGTCTTCCTCTTCTTCCTCTCTCTATTTTTACCCTTTCATTCTTCCTCCTCTTCATACCCAACTTCCATGCGGTCTTTCTTCTTTACTCTTTCTTTTTCCTTCCCTTTCTCTTAGTTCCTTGTTTCTTTTGCTTTCTCTTTCTCTTTCTTCTTTCCCTTTCTTTTTTCTTTGCCTATTCACCCTCCATTGCACCCTTCCTTTTTTCTTACTTCTTCTTTTTCCTTCCTTTTTTCTACCCTCCTTGTTTCGTTTGCTTTCTCTTCCTCCTTTTCCCTTTTTCATCTCCATTTCTCCTCCTCCCTCCTTTCTCTTTCATCTCCTTACCTGTCCCCTTAAGTTATATACCTCCCTTCTCATATATTTCTCTCCTTCCTCTTCTTCACCTCTTTCTTTCCCTCCCTCTTTCCCTTTCCCTTCCCTTCACCTCCCTATCCCTTCTCTTCACATCCCTATCCCTCTCCTTTTTTCCTTTGTTTCCCATCTTCCCCATTCCGTATTTTCCCGTATTTTCTTTTTTCCGTTTTCTCTTTTATATACCTCTCCATTCTCTTTATTTTCCTTTCTCTTTATTCCTTTTCCCTCATCTTCCAATCACTTAATTCCCTTGTACTCTCATTCCTCCCTGTTCAGTCTTATCATCTCCCTCTATCTCAGTTTTCCTCATTTCACTCTCCATTATGCTTCTCCCCATTTTCTCCTACATGAAGCTTTCCCCAATCTTTTCCTACCCCACCCTCTCACACTTTCCGTCTCTCAGTTCTTCCCCTTCCTTTCCACTATTCCCTTCACTTTCCCCTTCCCCATTTTACCCTACCTGAGATTTTCCTTCCCGCATCCCTTCACACTTCTCATCCCTCACTTCTATCCCTTCCTTTCTCACTCCTTTTCACTTTTCTCCATCCATTTCCCTTTACAGAATCTTTCCCTCACCCTCCCACTATCTACCTTCCCTTCCCGTTCTTCTTTTTTACTTTCCCTATCACTTTCACGTTCCCTACC
>NW_026112055.1:212500-222500 GCF_024679095.1 Eriocheir sinensis
ATTATTTCGTAGTTATTGTTGTTCTTCCTATTTTAGTTCTTATTTTTCTCCTTTTAATCGTCATGTTTTTCTTTCTAATGATATTGTTCTTGTTCTTTTTCTGTTCTTTATCTTGTTCTTTCTCCTCCTACTATTCTTCTTTCTAGGGAATGTCTGTGTAAGTTATTCCTATTACTCTCTCATACGTTTTCTTGTTTCCTTGACAGGTTTGTGGCGTTTGAACCTCTGATGATTGGCACATGACGGCGATTTCTGCTGCTGCTCCGACGGCATGACCTACTTACTTCTGTCATTGCTGCTCCTGTTTCTATAAGTATTCCATCTAACTTAAATATTCTTACCATTGATTTTTTTTACAGCTAAGGAATTAGCTCAAGGGAAAAAAAAGAAGCCCGCCAATCGCTGATTCCTACGAAGATAAAAGTGAAAAGTGGCCAAAAGAGATGTTAATTTCGGATGGAGAGGTGTCCTGATACACTCCTCTTGAACGAATTCAAGTCGTAGGCAGGAAGAAATAGAGACGAAGGAAGACTGCTCCAGAGTTTATCAGTGTAAGGGGTGAAAGAATGAAGATGCTGGTTAACTCTTGCACTGGGGGTATGGACAGTAAAGGGATGAGTTAGAGTAGAAAGTAGTGTGCAGCGGGGCCGCGGGAGAGGGGAGGCATGCAGTTAGCAAGTTCAGAAGATCAGTCAGCATGAAAATATCGATAGAAGATAGAAAGAGATGCAACATGGCGGCGGAATGTAAGAGGTAGAAGACTGTCAGTAAGAGGAGGGGAGTTCATGAGACGAGGAGCCTTTGACTCTACTCTGTCCAAGAGAGTTGCGTGATTGGAGCCCCCTCCACACGTGAGATGTATACTCCATACGAGGACGAACAAGGCCCCTGTATACGGATAGCATCTGTGCGGGGACAAAAACTGGCGGAGACGATACAGAACCCCCAACCTCGAGGAAGCTGATTTAGTAAGAGAAGAGATATGAAGTTTCCAGTTGAGATTTTGAGTTAAGGATAGACCGAGGATGTTTAGTGCTGAAGGTGATAGCTGAGTGTTGTCGAAGAATAGGGGATAGGTGTTTGGGAGATGTGTCGAGTGGATAGGTGGAGAAATTGAGTTTTTGAGGCATTGAAGGAAACCAGGTTCTTCTTGCCCAGTCGGAAATGAGAGGTAAGAGGTTAAGCGTTCTGCAGCCTCCAGCCTGGAATCGCATAGTTCCTGTTGGGTGGGTCTTCTATCAAAAGAAGTTGAATAATACAGAATAGAGTCATCGTCGTAAGAATGGACAGAACAGTTCGTTTTGGAAAGATCATCAATGAACAACAGAAAGAGAGTTGGATATAGGACAGGGCCCTGCGGGACACCACTGTTGATAGGTTTAGGGGAAGAACAGAGACCGTCTACCACAGCAGAGATAGATCAGTCAGAAAGGAAACTGGAGATAAAGGTACAGAGAGGATAGAAACCGTAGAAGGGTAGTTTGGAAAGCAAAGATTTGTGCCAGACCCTATCAGAGGCAATAGCAAAGGTTTCACCGAAACGGCTAAGAGAGGATGACCAAGAGTCAGTTAGGAATGCAAGGAGATCACCAGTAGAATGCCCCTTGCGGAACCCGTACTGGCGATCAGATAGAAGGTCAAAAGTGGATAGATGCTTAGCAATCTTCCGGTTAAGGACTGAGTCAAAAGCTTTAGATAGACAGGAAAGTAAAGCTGTAGTGCGGTAGTTTGAGGGATTGGAACGGTCACCCTTCTTAGGCACAGGCTGTACAAAGGCGTACTTCCAGCAGGAAGGAAAGGTAGATGTTGACAGGCAGAGATGAAAGAGTTTGACCTTCTGAGGATTGAGGCCAGAGAAGGCAGAGAACATCATTCTTTAGAAACTTAATCATAGGCATAAAGGAGTCAGAGAGGGGATGAATAGGAAGAATATGCCCTGAATCGTCCAGAGTGGAGTTTTTAGAAAAGGTTTGAGCGAAGAGTTCAGTCTTAGAGATAGATGAGATGGCGCTGTTGCCGTCAGGAATAAGGAGAGGAGGAAAAGATGAAGTGGAGATGTTTTTGGGTAGATGCCAGAAGTCCCTGGAAGAATTAGAAAAGCAAGGTTTCAGCATTTTCTATTAATGAAAGAGTTTTGGTAAGTCGGAAAATAGATTTGGCACGATTCCGGGCAGAAATGTAAAGATCGTGATTAGCAGGAGTGCGAAGGCTCTGGTACCTTTTGTGAGCTGCCTCTCTATCTTTAATAGCACGAGAACAAGCGTGATTGAACCAAGGCTTTTTAGCATGAGGAGTAGAGAAAGTACGTGGAATGTGTGCCTCCATTCCAGAGACGACCACCTCTGTGATGCGCTGGGCACACACAGAGGGGTCTCTCTCCTGGAAGCAATAATCATTCCACGGGAAATCGGAAAAGTACAACCTCAGGTCGTACCACCGAGCGGAAGCAAAATGCCAGAAGCATCGCCTCTTCGGCGGGTCCAGTGGCTGTACATGAGCGATAGAACAGGATATAGAAATAAGGCTGTGATCGGAGGAGCCCAACGGGAAGAAAAGTTTGATAGAGTAAGCTGAAGGATTAGAGGTTAGGAAGAGGTCTAGAATGTTGTGCGTGTCTCCAAAACGGTCGGGAATACGTGTAGGGTGCTGGACCAACTGCTCTAGATCGTTGAGGGGAGCAAAGTTGTAGGCTTGTTCACCAGGCTGGTCAGTGAAAGAGGATGAAAGCCAAAGCTGGTGGTGAACATTGAAATCTCCTTGAACAGTTGAAAGTGACGTGAATAATACTCGTGGCCATTTTCCGAGCTTTCCTTTACTAGGAAGATTAATTCGTCACAAACTCAAAAAACAATTGCAGCTTCTACACAGTTCTTCGCCTTCGTTGAATTCCATATACTTCACCTTTTAGTTATTTTTTCTTAGCCCATTTGCGGGGACCATTACTTGAAGAAAAAATAAGTAATATGCAGTTCTTTGCATTCGTTAAATTTCATCTACTTCATTTATTTAGTTATTTTTTTAGGCTTATGTGCGCCAGACGTTTATCAACAGGAAAATAATAATACGTTGGGCAAGTCATAGGAGAGAGTCATAGAAAGTTCGTAGGGAGCGTTGTCTTGGCTACGGGTGTTGTTGGGGGGTGATGTCAAGCGGATGGCCGGGGAGGGAAAAGCGTGTGTTAGGGGCGCCATTATACACAACCGTCTGAAAAAAAATATATATGGCAAGACAAGAGGAAGGTCGAAAGTCGTAGACCGTCTCGTTTGATAAAATGTTTTGTTTTTAAATTCGTTTTTGCTCTGTAAGGGACGCGTTGAAGGGGAAGCAATCATGGAGTCTATGGTGATGTATTTCATGCCTAGCTGCAGAACACAATTATTGAGATTTAATTCCGGTTTCGCTTACAAATTTATATCTCAGTGTTGCTAAAAAAAAAGTGATTCGTTGAAGGTCAGACAGCCGTAAGTAGTTTGTTTGTTTGATTCTTGAGTCATTTCCCCCAATGCAATACAAGATGACAAATGAAAATAGTATTAGTATGCAAATTTATATATCAGTGTTACCCCCCAAAAAAGTGATACGTTGAAGGTCAGACAGCCATAAGTGGTTTGTTTGTTTGATTCTTGAGTCATTTCCCCCAATGCAATACAAGATGACAAATGAAAATAGTATTAGTATGCAAATTTATATATCAGTGTTACCCCCCAAAAAAGTGATACGTTGAAGGTCAGACAGCCATAAGTGGTTTGTTTGTTTCTCGAGTAATTTTTTTCCCCAGTGCAATACAAGATGACAAATGAAAATAGTATTAATGTGCAAATTTGTTTCTCAGTTTTAATAAAGAAACTGATGCGGTAAAGATAGTTATAAAAGCTGTTTAGATATTTCAAAGAGAACACAAGATACATAGTGAGTGAGGTTTAAAAGAGAGTATCGCTTGCATGTGTCTTTCTCCTGTGTCATTGGAAGAAGCGATAAAAAAGTCAGACTACTGAATTATTTTTGTCAATTAAATTTCACCAGCAGAATATGGCCATTACTGCGGTCTAATAGGAAGATGCACTAAAATCATACTATTGAATTATTTTTTGTTATTTATCTTTTACCAACGGGATATAAAGTTATTACGGGCGTCTAATTCGAGTTCTTTATTTTCTGTTTTGCCGAAGATGCTGCAGAGATATGAAGCATTTATTTATTTATCTATTCATTAATTTATCTATTCATTTTTAGGGTCAGAATGCCAGGTAATGAACGTTACTGTTATTTTTTTTTTACCAACAAAAGCAAGTACGAATTCTTATGTCCTTTTAATTTTGTTTTGCCAAAGGCGATGCATTGGAAGACAGACTTATGAACCATTTTTTTTTATTATTTATGTATTTATATGCTTAATCATTTACTTTTTATTTCCCGGCTCCAGAATGCCGGGTAATGAGTGGGGTTTAATTCAGGTGTTTCACAGGTAGACGCGTTAATATGACTAATTATAACGCGGAGGCCGTGAGCCGCTTCAAATATTTGGCCGATTTGGGTTCACATAATTTCGAAACACGTAATGATATTGAACGGAAACCTAATGACTCGTGCGCCGCGGCTAATGGTGTGTTTGGGGAGGCGAGTCACGGGGTAATGGACTCTATTTATAGCGTACCTAAATCATGTCGACGCTACGAATAAAAGTTAAGAGTATTTGAACAAGGCTGCGCGAGGTCGGTGTTGATGACTACAGTTTTGCTTTAGTATTTATCTTCGCATAATACTAAAACAGGAACCTTTGGAGAATTTCAGTGCGATAATAAATGAAATACCAACACTTTTGACATTGAATAAACCACAAAAAGAGTATACGTGAACAAGGTTGTGTGAGAATGGTGTTGATGACTTACTATTTACCCTCGCTCTCCAACGGTCCCGCTGCTCTCGACTTTCTACTCCTGCTCACCCCTATACTGTCCAAGTCCCTTATGCAAGAGTTAATCAGCACCTTCTTTCTTCTCCTGCTCACCCCTATACAGTCCAAGTCCCTTATGCAAGAGTTAACCAGCACCTTCTTTCTACTCTTGCTCACCCCTATACTGTCCAAGTATCTTATGCAAGAGTTAACCAGCACCTTCTTTCTACTCTTGCTCACCCCTATACTGTCCAAGTACCTTATGCAAGAGCTAACCAGCACCTTCATTCTTTTATCCCTTCCGCTGGTAAACTCTGAAACAGTCTTCCTTTGTCTGTATTTCCTCCTGCCTAAGACTTGACCTCTTTCAAGAGAGTGCCAATACACCTCTTCTCCGGAAACTGACCTCTCTTTTGGCATCTTATTCTGTTTCTGTTATTGGAGCAGCGCCTTGCGGGCTTTTTTGTTGAATTTTTGTATTGTGCCCTTGAGCTGTCTCCCTTGCTGTAAAAAGAAAAAAAACCCATCAACACTAGAAAGAGGGTAATTTAAGAATTTAGTACAGTAATTTCTAGATACCTAATACCAAATGCCTACAGTTTTGTCTTAAATATATTGCATAAAACCACAAAAATTAAGAGCATTTGAACACAGCTGTGCGAGAATGGTGCAGATTGTTATATTTTTGGTTAAGGGCATTTGAACATTTTTCTGCGATATTGACCTGAAGCTTTGACTTGTGTGTATTGCACAAAACCACATAAAGAGTGTCTGAACAAGGCTGCGCGACAACGATGATGATGATGATTGCAGTATTGCTTTCATATTTATCCTTAGATAATACTAAAATAAAGAGCATTTGAATAGATTTATTGCGATAATGACTGAAATACCGAGGGCTTAACATTATTATGTTGTACAAAACTCCCAAAATAGTATTTGAACAAGGTCTTTTCTATAGTAAAGGAAGCAACTCGAGGGCAAAAAATAATTGAGAAAAAAGCCCGCTATTCACTGCTCCTTACGAGAATGATGTTAACTGTATTTTACTTTAATACACGTATATTCTTGTATATTAGAAAGAAGAGCATTTCATCGACTTGGTGCAATAGTGACTGAAATCCCTACAGTTTTGACATTTTTTATTGCTTAGATCCACAAAAGAGTGTTCGAGCAAGGAATTACAAGGCTTAAATAATTACGTGTTTTTAATGTATCCCTGCATGAGTCCTGAACTAATTGAGTATTTGAATGAAATGTGATGATGAGTGACGTAACTGCAATTTTGGTTTCAAAATATTCTTTCCTCATGCTATAAAAAGTGTATTTGAACTAAGTTGTGTGGTAATACTTGAAATTCTTTCATTTCTGCTTTATTAGACCCTAACATAATGATTAAGAAATTAAATCTGCACCGCAATTAATTCGTAGGGAATTGTAACGGAGCGAGTTTCATGTAAAATAAACTAATGCCTCAAAAGTACGTTCAAAATCTGTTAAAAAATCTTGGTTCAAACACCTGTGACGTAAAAAAAACCGCTGCCGATGTAACTCGCGATGCGAAGGACGAGAAAGAGAAAAATATAAAAATAAAGATTTACCATCAAACACTAACCGAAAAATACTGAAAAAAGGTTATATCGCATCCACCAAATTGACCAATGCTACGCGTGAGAGGGCGGCCAAGGGAGGAGGTTATCCAGGAAATTAACCAATGACAGGCACGGGAAGAGACAGAGGTGAGGCTCGGCCATCATGCAGCCAGCGCTGGGACGAAGGGGGACAGACGAGGGGAGAGGAGGGAAAGGTCACCCACCAAGGTAATAAGTCCGATGAAACAGGAAGGTGGAGGAGGAGGAACTTAACATCCACCATATTAAACTAACCAGTGATATGAGTTGAAAATAAAAAGGGAAAATGGAACCGAGTGGAGTTTTCTCTTCTTAAGTTAACCAACAGAGAATTTCCTGTTCTACTCAAACTAACCAATATATTTTTTGCTGTGCTTAGACGAGTCAATCGGGAAGGTGGTGAAAATGTAACATAACGCTCAAGAAGTTAACCAGTGAGTTGAAGCTGAAAAAAACGGAAAAATGAAAAGAAGCGGGGTCAGGGTTGATGCTTACCCCCACTACATCAATCAATGAGTCGGGATAATGGAAAAGGAGCAGCTTAGCATCCATCAATTATCCAGTGCTGTGAACCGAAGAAGGTGACGTATATGATTAAAGAAAGACAGTGGATTTCTTTCCCGATTTGAGTTACGTAATAGGGAAGGGGGAAAAAAGTTTGATGTCACCACTATTAAGTCAACCAATACCATAGATCAGGATAGTGGAAAATAATCAACCCAACATCCATCAAACCATCCATTGTTTAAAGAAAGACATTGGATTTCTTTCCCGATATGAGTTACGTAATAGGGAAGGGAAAAAAAGTTTGATGTCACCACTATTAAGTCAACCAATACCATGGATCAGGATAGTGGAAAATAATCAACCCAACATCCATCAAACTATCCATTGATGTGGGCTGAGGAAAGGGAAAAAAAGCGGTAGGGAAGGGCTACAAACAGTCACTCCTCATCTATAAAACGAATAGTGAATAATGAAGAGGAGGAGCCTGGCATCCTTCAAATTATCCAGTGATGTAAACTAAAGAAAGGGACAAAAAATAAGGGGAAGGGGAGGATTGCAGTAGCCCACTCTAAACTTGTGAATAATGAAGGGAAGGATTATCTATCCATCAAATAACCCAGTGATGTGAACCAAGGAACAGGTAAAAAAGGAATGGGGGAGTGGAGGGCCCTAATCAACTACTCTTAACCTATAGAATGTACCGTGAATAAGAAACTGGAGTAACTTAACATCCATAAAATTATCCAATGATGTAAACCGACCAAAAGGAAAACAAGAAGAGGAAGAAGGGTTGCAATTACATTCTCTGACCTATAGAATAACCGTGAATGAGGAAGTGGAGGAACCTAAGAGCTATCCAGTTAACCAGTGACAGGAGTCGAAATAAATGTCGAGGAGGAGGTAGTTCATAGGATCGAGCAGTGACATGGGGGGGGGGGAGGGGCAGGAAGGACGAAAAGGGAGTTGAAGGAAGAGGCGCTCACTCAACGGATTAACCTGTGTGTTCACCGTAAAGGGAGGACGCTGCGGGAAGCTTTAGAACAAATTAACCTACACACACACACACACACACACACACACACACACACACACACACACACACACACACACACACACACACACACACACACGAAGAGAGGAATATTATAATAAGAGAAAAATGAAATAAATAGGAAGAGGTATAAAAGGAAGACGAGAAAGTGAAAGAAGAATTAGTAAATGAATATGATAAAGAAAGAAGAGGAAGTGGAAGAGAGAAACGAGGAAAAAGAAAAACAATATTAGAACGAGGAGAAACCTTCACGTGGAGACAATTCATATCAAAATAAGGACAGGTGACCACTTACCTCCAATCAATTTAAATGATGGGAGATGTTAACTAGTCAAGTTTCAGTTATACGACAGGTAATGAATGCTACTTGTGGCCGCTAAATGAGGCCAAATGGCAAGTGTTTAGAGAAATGCCAATTGCTAATTAACTTTAATATTTTTGGAAAGGTTAAGATAACATTTATATATATAGGTAGGACACGTAGTAATGGGTTTAAACTGGATAAATTCAGATTCAACAGGGACATAGGCGAAAATTGGTTTACTAACAGAGTGGTGGATGAGTGGAATAGGCTTAGCAGTCATGTGGTGAGTGCCAATACAATTGTCACATTCAAAAATAGATTAGATAAATTCATGGACAGCGATATTAGGTGGGGTTAGATTCACGGGAGCTTAGGTTCAAAGGAGCTGCCTCGTACAGGCCTACTGGCCTCTTGCAGACTCCTACGTTCTTATGTTCTTATATTTTGAAATATTAGGATAACGTGTATAGTTTTAGAAACATTAGGAAGTCTGTAATGTTGCAAAGATTAAGACGGTTTTTGTATTTGGAATGATTAGGGTCAAGTCTTTACTGTTGAAAGACGTAGAGAACGTCAATATTTTTTTAATAAAATTACCCTTCACCTATTAAAACATTATGGTATCGTCTTTAGTTTTGGAAAAATTAAGATAAAGTTTTTAGTTTTGTAAATATTAAGATAAAATATTTTGTTTTGAAAATATTAGGATAGCCTTTTCATTTTTAGAAAGATTAAATAAGGATGACGACTTTAGTTTCGGAAATATTCATATTACGGCTTCAGGTTTGGAAAGATTTGGAAACTGTCCTTAGAGTTTGAAAGATTAAGATGACGTCTTTTGATAAATTAGAATAACGTCCTTAGTTTTGGAAAAATAAGTTGGCAGCTTTAGTTTTAGAATGATTTAAACAGCACCTTTTTATATGTGGAAAGATAAAGATGATGTCTTTACTTTTCAAAATACTATGATCGTCATTTATTTTGGAAAAAAAATATAGAATAATATAGTTTTGGAAAGATGAAGATAGCTTCTTTTTTTTATAACATTAGAATTACGCTTTTAATTATTGAAATCCTAGGATAATGATTTCAGTTTGGGAAAGATTCGGATAACCTCTCTAGTCTTAGAAAGATTAGGATAACGTACCATCGTTAAGTTTGTAAGGTTAGGATAACGTCTTTGGTTGTGGAAATATTAGGAGTGAATCTTTAGCCCGGTAGCAGCGATGGGCCAAATTTGTGGCTTTGCCGTGTACCAGCGACGGGCCAAGTTTTTGCCATGATATAACCCCCCAAAAAAATAGATGATGCATAAACTGATCACAAATGCGTTACTGTATATTATGAAATGGTTTGCGTGGAGTGATGATGTTTTCTCCTTTTTCTCGCTTAGAGGGGCCTTTAAGAAACATGATCCCCGCAGCTACCGGGTTAGTTATTGAAAAAGTCGAATAACATCCTTAGTATGGAAAAGATAAGGATAGCGTCTTCAATATTGGAAAGATTGAGCTGACATTTTCAGGTTTTGATAGATCAGGTCATGATCTATCCAAAACTTGGGACATTATCTTAGTGTTTTAAAACTAGGGACGCCTTACTAACCTTTACTAAAC
>NW_026112055.1:227500-240633 GCF_024679095.1 Eriocheir sinensis
CAGAGTTTGCCAGCGTGAAGGATGAAAGAGTGAAGATGCTGGTTAACTCTTGCATAAGGGGTTTGGACAGTATAGGAATGAGCTTGATTAGAAAGTCGTGTGAGGCGAGGCCGCGTGATGGGGGGAGGCATGCAGTTAGCAAGTTCAGAAGAGTAGTCAGCGTGAAAATATCGATAGAATATAAAAAGAGAGGCAGCATCGTAATGGAATTTAAGAGGTAGAAGACTATCAGTAAGAGGGGGAGAGCTGATGAGACGTAGAGCCATATACTCTACTATGTCCAACAGAGCTGTGAGAGTGGAGCCCCCCCACACGTGAAATGCATACTCCATACGAGGGCGGACAAGGTCCCTGTATATGGATAGCAACTGTTCGGGGGAGAAGAACTGGCGGAGACGATACAGAATGCCCAGCCTCGAGGAAGCTGATTTAGTGAGAGAGGAGATGTGAAGTTTCCAGTTAAGATTTTTAGTTAAGGATAGACCGAGGATATTTAGTGTTGAGGGAGGTGACAGCTGAGTGTTGTTGAAGAATAGAGGATAGGTGTTTGGAAGATGTGTCGAGTTGATAGGTGGAGAAATTGAGTTTTTGAGGCATTGAAGGACACAAGGTTCCTTCTTCCCCAATTGGAAATGATAGCAAGGTCTGAGGTTAAGCGTTCTGCAGCCTCCACTCTGGAGTCATGTACTTCTTGTTGGGATGGTCTTCTATTGAAAGAAGTTGAATAATGCAGAGTGGAATCATCGGCGTATGAGTGGACAGGACCGTTTGTTATGGAAAGATCATTGATGAATAACAGGAAGAGAGTGGGTGATAGGACAGAGCCCTGTGGATCACCACTGTTAATAGGTTTAGGGGAAGAACAATGACCGACTACCACCGCAGATATAGAACGGCCGGAAAGGAAACTGGAGATAAAGGAACAGAGAGAGGGATAGAATCTGAAAGAGGGCAGTTTAGAAAGCAATGACTTGTGCCAGACTCTATCGAAAGCTTTCGATGTGTCTAGCGCAACAGAGAAAGTTTCACCGAAACGGCTAAGAGAGGATAACCAAGAGTCAGTTAAGAGAGCAAGAAAATCGCCAGTAGAACGCCCCTTGCGGAACCCATACTGGCGATCAGATAGAAGGTTAGAAGTGTAAAGGTGCTTTTGAATCTTCCGGTTAAGGATTGATTCAAAAGTTTTAGATAGACAGGAAAGTAAAGCTATAGGGCGGTAGTTTGAGGGACTGGAACGGTCACCTTTCTTAGGCACAGGCTGCACGAAGGCGTACTTCCAGCAGGAAGGAAAGATAGATGTTGATAGGCAGAGACGAAAGAGTTTGACCAGGCAGGGTGCCAGCACGGAAGCACAGTTCTTAAGGACAATAGGAGGCACTCCATTAGGTCCATAAGCCTTCTGAGAGTTGAGGCCAGAGAGGGCATAGAAAACATCATTAGGAAGAATCTCAATAACAGGCATAAAGAAGTTAGAGTGGAGATGAGTAGGAGGAATATGCCCAGAATCGTCCAGGGTGGAGTTCTTATAGAAAGTTTGAGCGAAGAGTTCAGCCTTAGAGATAGATGAGACAGCGGTGCTGCCGTCAGGGTTAAGGAGAGGAGGGAAAGAGGAAGAAGTGAGCTTGGAGGAGATATTTTTGGCTAGGTGCAAGAAGTGACGGGAAGAATTAGAAAAAGCAAGGTTTTGACATTTTCTATTTATGAAAGAGCTTTTAGTAAGTTGAAGAATAGATTTGGCACGGTTCCGAGCAGAAATATAAAGATCATAGTTAGCAGGAGTGCGAAGGCTCTGGTACCTTTTGTGAGCTGCCTCTCTATCTTTGACAGCACGAGAACAAGCATGACTAAACCAAGGCTTTTTAGAGTTATCACCATCATCATCACCATCTACATCCATACATACCATCACCATTATTATCAACCCAACCACCACCACCATCACCACCACCACCATCACCACCACCACAATCATTGTAGTCGGGCAATAAATGTATCAAATATGGTGCTGGGGAGAAGGAGATTTTGGGGGAGAGGATGGAGGGAAGGGGGGAAAGGAGATGGGGAGATATAAGAGGAGGGAAGGGAAGGAGGGAGGGTGGTAGAGGACACTGTATAACATCAAACGTAACATCGTGACGTCACGCCAAGGGCCCGTCCTATTATTGTTGAGTTCGGGGCCGCGACGCTTCTTCTTGCAATCGATACTGAAAAATTGCATTGGGTTTCTGTCTGTCTGTCTCTCTCTCTTTCTCTGTCTCGATTCCTCTCTCTCTCTCTCTCTCTCTCTCTCTCTCTGTCGCCCGGTTCGGTTCGGTTCGGTTCGGTTCGGTTTTTCTCGTTTTTTTTGTGTCGATTTTTTTTTGTCTGTTTTATTCCGTGTGTGTGTGTGTGTGTGTGTGTGTGTGTGTGTGGGTGTGTGTGTGTGTGTGTGTCTGTCTGTCTCTCTCTTCTCTCTCTCTCTCTCCATACATTCCTCCATCAATATTCTTTTCCTTTATTTCATTTATCTGTTCTTCCTTTCTTTCATTGATCTTGTCCTTCCTCCCTCTCTTCTTCTCTCTCTTTACTTTCTTCTCTCCCTATCCTTACCTTTTCCTTATTCCCTCTTCTTCCTTCCATTCTGTCTCCACTCCTCTCTTCTTCTTTTTCCTTTTCCTGTTTTCCATCCCATCCGCTGTTCTTTCCATCCTTTCTCTTTTCCCTCTCGCCTCATCCCCCCTCCCATTCGATCCATCTTTTTCTCTCTTCATTCCTCTAATCCCTCCCTTCCTCCCTCTCTCTATTTGTCTATTCAACCTTCCTTCCTTCCTCCCCACGTCCTTCTTTTCCTTCCTTCTTATCTCCCTCTCTCCCTCCCTCCCTTCTGTATTTTTTTCAGTGTCTTCCTTCCTTTCGTCTTCCTTTGTATCCTTCATTTTCTCCCTTCTTTCTTTCCTTCCTCTCTCTTTCTCCTTCCATCTTTCCCTCCCTCCTCCTTCCTCTCTTGTACCCTCTCCCTCTCTCTCCCTCCTCCCTTCTGTATTTTTTTCAGTGTCTTCCTTCCTTTCGTCTTCTGTTGTATCCATCATTTCCTCCCTCCTTGCTTTCCTTTCTCCCTCTTTCTCCTTTCATCTTTCCCTCCCTCCTCCTCTCTCTCTTGTACCCTCCCCTCTCTCTCCCTCTCTCCCTCCTTTCTTCTCTTAAGTTTTTCCCTCTCGTCTTTTTTCCTTCTTATGTTTCATCCATCCTTTTATCTCACCCTGCTTTCTTCATTCCTCTCCCCCTGTCTTCCTTCTTTTCCTCCCTCTTCCTCCCTTCCTCCCTCCTTTCCTCCCTTTCTCCTTTCCCTAATCTCTCTTGCTTCTTTTTCTGCTATTCCTCCTTTATTCCATCTCCTATTTTTCTCCTTTTATGCTTTCCATCCTCCTTTTCTTTCCTTGTTTCCTTCTTCTGTTCTATATAGTCTTTTCTCCCTTCCTGCTTTTCCACACTCCCTTTCTTTTTTTCTTCGTCTCTTCCTTCCAATCGTCCCTCATTTCATCCAGTTTTTCTCCCTCTTTTCCTGCCTCCCTGTTTTCCTCCCTCCCATCTTTATCACTTATATTGTTAACCATCATTTTCTCTCCTTCTCCCTTCCCCATACCCACCTCCTCCTTCCAGTCTCCCTCTCTCCCTCCCTCCCTTATCTCTCCTTCTCCCTCCCTTTTGTCTCCCTCTCTCCATCCCTCCCTTTTCCCTGCTTCACTCTCCCTTCCAACTCCCCTTCCTGTATCCCTCCCTCCCTCTCTTTTCTCTCTCCCTTACTCTCTGTTTCCTCCTCCTGCATTTTCTCCACTTCCTTTCATGTTCTGTTCCTTCCATCCTTTTCTCTTCCCCCTCCTTCCTCCCTCCCTCACTGCCTCCCTCCCTCTATTTTATCTCCACCCTCCTTCCCTCCCTCCCCCTTCCTGTCTTCCTCCCTATCTTCCTCTTCCCTCTCTCCTTCCCTCCCTCCCCCTTCCTGTCTTCCTCCCTATCTTCCTCTTCCCTCTCTCCTTCTCTCCTCCCCTTCTGTCTTCCTCCCTCTCTCCCTTCCTCCTTCCCTCTCTCCTTCCCCTCCTCCTCCCTTCCTGTCTTCCTCCATATCTTCCTTCTTCCCTCTCTCCTTCCCTCCCTCCCCCTTCCTGTCTTCCTCACTCTCTTCCTCCTTCCTCCTCTTTCCTTCCCCTCCTCCTTCCTGTCTTCCTCCCCCTCTTCCTCCTTCCTTCCCTCTCTCCTTCCCTCCCTCCCTCTTCCTGTCTTCCTCCCTATCTTCCTCTTCCCTCTCTCCTTCCCTCCCTCCCTCCCCTTCCTGTCTTCCCTCCATATCTTCCTTCTTCCCTCTCTCTCCTTCCCCTCCCTCCCTTCCTGTCTTCTCCCTCTCTTCCTCCTTCCCTTTCCTTCCTCCCTCCCCTTCCTGTCTTCCTCTCTATCTTCCTCCTTCCCTCTCTCCTTCCCTCCCTCCCCCTTCCTGTCTTCCTCCCTATCTTCCTCTTCCCTCTCTCTTTCTCTCCCTCCCCCTTCCTGTCTTCCTCCCTCTCTTCCTCCTTCCCTCTTTCCTTCCCTCCCTCCCCCTTCCTGTCTTCCTCTCTATCTTCCTCCTTCCCTCTTTCCTTCCCTCCCCCTTCCTGTCTTCCTCCTCTCTTCCTCCTTCTCTTTCCTTCCCCTCCCCTCCTTCCTGTCTTCCTCCTCTTCTCCTCCTTCCCTCTCTCCTTCCCTCCCTCCCCCTTCCTGTCTTCCTCACTATCTTCCTCTTCCCTCTCTCTTTTTCTCCCTCCCCCTTCCTGTCTTCCTCCATATCTTCCTTCTTCCCTCCTTCCTTCCCTCCTCCCCTTCCTGTCTTCCTCCCTATCTTCCTCCTTCCCTCTCTCCTTCCCTCCCTCCCCCTTCCTGTCTTCCTCCCTCTCTTTCTCCTTCCCTCTCTCTCCCTCCCTCCCTAATTTAATGGAAGTGTCATGGTTACCACTGTTATATCCTGACCATATTTACATAATCACGTTTGCGCCATACCAGGAGCCCCAAAACTGATGGCGTGGTCGTATCACCTCCCCCTCCCCCTCCTCCTCCTCCTCCTCCTCCTCCTCCTCCTCCTTCTTGACTTCCTAACTAGCTTCAGCCCTTTCCTCCATTCCTGTTTTTCCTGTCACTGTCATAGTACAGTTAGGCAGAGAGAGAGAGAGGGGGGACACTACACACACACACACACACACACACACACACACACACACATACGGATCTGTCGTCATTATCTTTTATAGGAATTTCATGAGCAAGTTGTTGTCGCCATTTTGTGAACTTCTTCTTTGTGAGAGGAGGAGGAGGAGGAGGAGGAGGAGGGAAGGGATAGTGAGTATGAGAATGATGAAGATGAGGTTATAAAAAACAGTAAAACAATAAAGGAAATAACATGAAGTATGAAAGATGAATATGAATGAGAGTGATAACGATCATGTAATAATGTTAATATAGATAAAATAAAGTCTTAAAAAACGTAATAATGAGGTTTCTAGAAGATGGTGATAGCAGGGTGGTGGTGGAGATGTGAACAGGTGAGGATGGAGGTCGAATAATATATGGAGGAGGAGGAGGAGGAGAGGAGAAGTGGAAGATAAAAGAGATCGAGAATGAAGCGTGGGAGGATTATAAATGTAAAGAAGTGAAGAATGGAGGAGACAATAATGAGGAGAAGGATTAGGAAGGAGGAGGAGGAGGAGGAGGAGGAGGAGGAGGAGGAGGAGGAGGAGGCTGGGTGAGGGAGGACCTGAAAGTCACAAAGAACAAACAACAACAGACCTGCTGTGGTCCTTACAGGCGCTGTTTGGCGACAAGCTACACTAACTATCTAATCAAAAGGTGGAAGATGAGAGAAGGACAGCCTAAGGCGAAGGCTCTCTCCACCCCCATCCCTCAGCCAAAGCTGGCAGGAAAGAAAAAGAACCATGCATCATGGAAAACTGCCATGGCCAATTATGTAGGAAAGAGGAAAGAAACTGTTACTGCTACCACTATCGGCGATAAAAGCGGATAAAGAACAATCAGTATTCGAAAGCGAACTTAACATTATTACGACAATGAGTATATCTTGAGTTGCTGGTTGGATTCAAAATACTTGTATCTAATCTATTCTTGAAGGCCGTAACTGTACTATCAACGTGAAACATCACCTGGTGGGGATTCCAAACGATAACAACAACTCGATTGAAGAAAGATGTGTTTGCTTCGTGCGACGAGAATCTTTTACCACTTATCTTCAAGGTGTGATTTCTTCTTGTTCTATTCGATCGATCGGTACAAAAAGTAATCTTGCCGTGATATCTTTCTGAATCCTTTAAACGATTTTAACACTTTTATTAGATCGCCTCGCATTCTTATCGTTTTGATATGCTGAATAAATTTGCTTCTTTAAAGCCTTTGTTCATATGATAAATTTCTCAACCTTGGAATCATCTTTGTTATCTCCCCGTTGAGTCCCGTTCTAACTTTTCTATGTCTTTTTCTGTAATAGGGAGACCAAAACTGTACTGTTATCCTTTCTTGTTACCAACTTTAAGTGGTTTGTGTTATGTGTTAATATTTAATAATTTTAAGGCGCGAACTGTTATCTCACGTCAGGTCCGGTGTACCGTTGCCTGCGTTCTCCAGTTGATTGAAGTGGTTGAGACAACACAATAGCCTTTTAGTTAAGTGATGTGTGGCCGAGCGGTAGCCGTTATAAGTTCACTTTAGTTCACTTTAGTTCACTTTAGTTCTCTCTCTCAGGTTAATACAAATACCAAATGTATTTTAACTATATTAACAGTTGTATACAAGGTTTACAGTTTACGTGAGCGAGACGCACGAAATCAGAGACAGCCACACCGCTGCAGGGCGCGGGGCGGCAGAGCACCGCTCGCCTGCCCGTCACCCGTCTTCTCCCCCTTCTACGCGTTGTTCGCCCGTTTTATTTGCTTGTAGTTCGTCCGGAAGGGTGTGGGTTCCGGTTGATGACGGCTGATGAAAGTCATCATTTGCTGATCCTAGTGTCAGTTCATCACAGCTTCCCACGGCCAAAAGCACGACGTGTTGTTAGACATCCTGTTGTGCGACACCGACCGGGTGTCGCCACACGTAGGTACAGTCATACATACACATGTACATTATAATATACACATTACAGTACACAGCACTCTAGACGGGGTCGAACCAACGAATTATACAGTTTTATATTACTTTTTCCGATTTATTATTAAAGAACTCGTCCGATGAAGCCAACCAATTTGTTTGCTGGTTTTAACTACCTCAAACAATGCTGACCGGGCTTTAAATCGCTTGATATAGTGATTCCAGATCCTTTCTTTACTTACTGCGAAGTTGTTTGCCATTTATTACGTACCGAACGCGATTGTTATTTTTTCGATAATGCAACACTTTACATTTAATCAACGTTAAAATTTCATTTGCCATTGATTAGCCCAACGTGCAAGTCGATCTAGATCTGAT
This sequence comes from Eriocheir sinensis, assembly GCF_024679095.1. Taxonomy (NCBI): domain Eukaryota; kingdom Metazoa; phylum Arthropoda; class Malacostraca; order Decapoda; family Varunidae; genus Eriocheir; species Eriocheir sinensis. The sequence continues at coordinate 234,977 of NW_026112055.1, forward strand.
TGTAAAAGCTTCTTCGTCGAGTGTCGCAGTTACTTTACTAGCAATTTTTTGTGTCATCAGCAAATTTTGATACTTTGCAAGTGAGCTCATCATGATATCATTAACATAAATTAAAGAAGAGCATGGGGCCAGCACTGATCCTTGAGGTACGCCGCTGACGTCCAGGCCAGTTAGATGTAACACCGTTTGAACTACTCTCTGTTTTCGCTCAGAGCAGTCTAAACCAGTTATGAATATTACCTGAGATATCGTGCATAGTTTGCTGAGCAATCGTTGGTGGGGAAAGAGGGAAAAGGAGGAGGAGTAGGAGGGAGGAGGGAAGGCAGGAGAAGAGGAGGAGGAGGAGGAGGAAGAATACATGTGGGAGGATCTTGGAAAAACAGTACCCAGGAGACCTAATAGTGTATAGCAGAGTTTATCTGTTGTTGCATCTACTATGACAGAGCTTTTTGTGGCAAGTCAGGATTTAACATAAACTGCTCCACACCCTCCTCTCCCTCCATAACGTGCCCCGCAGGAAATACATGAAAGGCGACACCATGTCCCTATAGAAAAGAGGACGTGGGAATTTTACAGGAAAAGAAAATGAGGGAACGTTCCTAGACTAACACTACGACTGTCCTGGACTAACACTACGACTGTCTCCTGGACTAACACTACATTTGTCTGGACTAACACTACGACATCTGGACCCCAACACTACGACTTTAACCTGGACCCTAACACTACGACTCACAGACTAACACTACGACATCCTGGACTAACACACAATGGCCAAAGCTATTCAAGGAAATGCATATCCTCACCTTCATAAACAAACCGCCCTAAGTCATTATTTTCTACTTTTACAGGAAATCGAAAAGAACTGTCATTGTCTCATTTGGCTTAAAAGATTTAGGCAGAAATGAAAAGGCCAATTTGAACACTCGACCCTGAATGACAGAGAGCAACTACACGAAATAGGCCGCCACATGTTGAAAATTGAAATGAACAAAAACCCGGAAACGCTGAAAAATGACTTAGGCGATTATTTTATGGGGGAGCGATATGTCAGGGCTGACAGTGTGCTCTTCTTAGCTTCTTTATCTGAAAAATACGCGGAAAACTATCATAAAAACCTGTTTCTGAGGTACTTCCCTAATGATGACATGAAACTGTCACACTTTACAACTACTGAGAGAGGTCTGTTCAGTGACAACTCGAACATTGAAACAACTTTTTGCGTTCTACTGTGTCTATCTTTGTCCTTTGGTTGTATTCTGTTACCACCTTTACTGCTGGCTGATTTATTTCGAAGAGCTTCTGGATTTTATTGCGAAATCTATTCAGTATTTAGAGGCTCTGACCAGATCCCGCCGGAGTCCTTTGCTTATGAAGGTAACCTAGCCGACAGTCTTCCTTCCAAATGGTATATACGTATTACGTAACGCTGGGATTTGTAGTCGCTCGGTGTGTATTCTCGACCGTCAGTTCGGTCTTTAAAATGATTCAGCGACCAGAGGGTGATTAGGTGTATTCAAAGGCCTTGCCGTACGCGTGCCTGTCCGTTATGTCTGTGATCTGTGACAGGCTTCCAATTAAGCCTAATACCTTGATGACTTTCTTTAATTGCTGATATATTGATCGCTCATTTAGGAGGAGGAGGAGGAGGAGGAGGAGGAGGAAGGAAGGAGGAAGAGAGGAGGAGGACGAGGAGGAGAAGGAGGAAACATGGAAACATGGACTAGCATTGTAAGCCTGTTGGCTCTTAACTAACTGCTACTTTCAGTGATTAATCAATCCGTTTGCCATATAGGGTGGCTTAGTTGCCATGGGAAGGGAGGAGGAGGAGGAGGAGGAGGAAGGAGGAGGTCATCGGTGAATTGTAATAGCTATGGTGCTCTGACTTTACTCAAGCACAGGTTCGATCCCCTAGCACTCAGTGGTGTTGCAGGACTTTATCACGGTGTTAATGCAATGTCCTTAATGTATATACGGTATGTGCCTAAAGGGCTTATTAAAAGCGTTTCGGCGCCATAGTGTAAGCAGGGTCTGCTCACCTTCATGTCCACAGTGCAGGGAGGAGGAGGAGGAATATGATGATGAAGAAAAATGATGATGATGAAGAAGAAAGAAAACAAGGATGAGAATAAAAAGAAAAGGACGAGAGGGTAAATATATGAGAAGAGAAGAGTAGGAAAACAAAAGGTAGGAAAAAATAAAGAAAAAACGAAAAGAAAAACAAATGAGAAAAAACTGACGTATAATACTTCCACGCGCACAGAACTATCACCCAAGGAAGGAACTAATCTACCCACACCTGACTTCAATTCATTACCTTCTTAACCTGTACAAAAAACTCATAAGACTTCGAACATGAATGAAAGAAGGAGAAAAGCAGGAAAGAAAGTTGTAACAAGGAAAGCCTACCAATGTAGCCTACCTTGTGTGTGTGTGTGTGTGTGTGTGTGTGTGTGTGTGTGTGTGTGTGTGTGTGTGTGTGTGTGTGTCTTTATTTTGGCCTTGGCTGGCGTTGTGTGCCCTTTGTGGCCTTATCGCGGCAGGTGCTCTTGAATGATTGTAACTCCAGCGTCTGGTAAGTGATCTCAGCCTTGCCTTACCTCGCCTCCACCTTGCCTTACCTTGTCTAACCTGTTCTTCCTTTCCTCCTTCCCTATTCCTTTTCCTTCCCTTCCCTTTCTTTCCTTCCCTTCCCTTTTCCTTCCATTTCCTTCCTTTTCCTTCCTTCTCGAATCTCTTCCCTTCCTTCCTTCCTTCCCTCCCTTCCTACCCCTTTCCTTCTCTTTCCTTCCCTTCTTACCTATCTTTTCCTTCCCCTTCCTTCCCCTTCGTACTCCTCTTCCTTCCTTCATTCCTTCCCATTCCTTCGCTTCCCATCCCTTCCTACCTCCTTTCCTTCTCTTTCCTTCCCTTCTCTTACCTTCCTTTCCCTTCCCTTTCCTTGCCTTCCTTTCCCTTCCCTTCCCTACTCTCCTCTTCCCTTCCCTTCCCTTCCCTTCCCTTTCCTTTCCTATTCTCCCTTCTGTTCCCTTCCTTACTCTCCCTTCCCTTCCCTTCCCTTCCTTTTCCTTCCCCGCCCTTCCCTTCCCTTCCCGACTCTCCTCTTCCTTTCCCTTCCCTTCTCACCCCCTTTCCTTTTCATTCCTTCCCTTCTCTTCCCTTTCTTTCCCTTCCCTTCCATACTCTCCTCTTCCCTCCCTTCCCTTCCCTTCCCTTCCCTTCCCGTTCCTTCCCTTCCCTACTCTCCCTTCTCTTCCTTTCCTTACTCTCCCTTCCCTTCCCTTCCCTTCCTTGCCTTGTGGTCCTTCCTTCCTGTTTCTTGGTGTTTTGCTTCTGTTCCTCTTTCTCTCGTGGTTTCTCGTTCTGTTTGTGTTTTGCTTGTTATATTTTGTAGCTCCTTATTTTTTTTTGCTTTATTTTCCCTTTTTCTTTTGTGTTTTTCTCTGTTCAAGTATTTTTTCTTTTGCTAGTTTTCTATTTTTATCTTTTTTTTTTTTTCACCGCATTGTTTCTTGTATGGTTCTTCCACCGTGTATTTTCTGATTTCTTCCTGTTCTCTTTCTTGTCGTGTTCTCTCTCCTCTTCAATTTTCTTTATCCTTTCTTTCCGTTTTTTTTATTGTCTGTTCCTCTTCCTTTTTTTGCGGTTCTCTGTTCTTGTAGTGTTTTTGTAGTACTTTTTTTATCTCTTTTCGTTTCCCTTTTGGGTTATTCTTTATTAGCACTACTGTTTTTGTAGTTCTCCTCCTCTTTCTCGATATTTTGCTTACTTTCTTCTTTCTCTCCTTGTGACTCTCTCTGAACATGCTTTCTTTCTTGTTTTTCACTGCTATCTTTCTGCCCTTTCCTTACCTTCCCTTCCCTTCCCTTTCTGCCCTTTCCTTTCGTTCCCTTGCCTTCCCTTCCTTCCTTCCTTCCTTCCTTCCCTTTCTTGCCTTGTCTTCCTTCCCTTCTCTTCCCTTCCATTCCTTCCCTTCCCTTCCCTTCCCTTCCTTGCCTTGTGGTCCTCCCTTCCTGTTTCTTGATGTTTTGCTTCTGTTTTTTCTTCCTCTTTACCTTTTTTGTGTGTTTACTGTATTTCTTTTTTATGTCTCTCTCCTGTGGCACTGTTTCTTTTCTTCTTTTTTTCTTGTACTTCCCTCTGTTCTTCCTTTCTCTGTGTCTGATTCTTCCTCTGTTTCTGTCTTTTGAACGGGATCTTTTTCTGTACTTCCTTGCATTTTTTTTCTTTTTCCTCCAACCTTTTCTTCTTCCAGTTTCTCTTTTTTTTCTAGCATCATTTTCTTTTACCTACTTGTTTTGTTGCTTTATCCCAGACTCTGTTTTCTCAGCGTTTTTTTTCTATTTCTATTGCTGTCTTGTTTTTATTTACTTATTTTTTTCTGTTCCTGTTTTTTTCGTGTCTTGGGTTTGTTTGTTTTCTGTCTTTTCTACTGGATTTAATTTCCTGTGTGACCTGTTCATCAATCTTTCTATTTTTTTGTTTTGTTTTCTCATCGTCCTTTTTCTTCTTGTGTCTTTCTCCTGTCTTCCTTCTTCCTGTTTCCCATCATCCTGTCTTCCTTTCGTTGTCTTCCTCCTGTCTTCCTTCTTCCTGTTTTCCTTTCGTTGTCTTCCTCCTGTCTTCCTTCTTCCTGTTTTCCTTTCGTTGTCTTCCTCCTGTCTTCCTTCTTCCTGTTTTCCTTTCGTTGTCTTCCTCCTGTCTTCCTTATTCCTGTTGTCCTTTCGTTGTCTTCCTCCTGTCTTCCTTCTTCCTGTTTTCATTTCGTTGTCTTCCTCCTGTCTTCCTGTCTTCCTGTCTTCCTTTCGTTGTCTTCCTCCTGTCTTCCTTCTTCCTGTTTCCCATCCTTCTGTCTTCCTTTCGTTGTCTTCCTCCTGTCTTCCTTCTTCCTGTTTCCCATTCTTCTGTCCTCCTTTCGTTGTCTTCCTCCTGTCTTCCATCTTCCTGTTTCCCGTCCTCCTGTCTTCCTTTCGTTGTCTTCCTCCTGTCTTCCTTCTTCCTGTTTCCCATCCTCCTGTCTTCCTTTCGTTGTCTTCCTCCTGTCTTCCTTCTTCCTGTCTTCCTTTCGTTGTCTTCCTCCTGTCTTCCTTCTTCCTGTTTCCCATCCTCCTGTCTTCCTTTCGTTGTCTTCCTCCTGTCTTACTTCTTCCTGTCTTCCTTTCGTTGTCTTCCTCCTGTCTTCCTTCTTCCTGTTTCCCATCCTTCTGTCTTCCTTTCGTTGTCTTCCTCCTGTCTTCCTTCTTCCTGTTTCCCATCCTTCTGTCTTCCTTTCGTTGTCTTCCTCCTGTCTTCCTTCTTCCTGTTTCCCATCCTCCTGTCTTCCTTTCGTTGTCTTCCTCCTGTCTTCCTTCTTCCTGTCTCCCATCCTCCTGTCTTCCTTTCGTTGTCTTCCTCCTGTCTTCCTTCTTCCTGTTTCCCATCCTTCTGTCTTCCTTTCGTTGTCTTCCTCCTGTCTTCCTTCTTCCTGTCTCCCATCCTCCTGTCTTCCTTTCGTTGTCTTCCTCCTGTCTTCCTTCTTCCTGTTTCCCATCCTCCTGTCTTCCTTTCGTTGTCTTCCTCCTGTCTTCCTTCTTCCTGTTTCCCATCCTTCTGTCTTCCTTTCGTTGTCTTCCTCCTGTCTTCCTTCTTCCTGTTTCCCATCCTTCTGTCTTCCTTTC
>NW_026112056.1:0-7500 GCF_024679095.1 Eriocheir sinensis
AATAACTCTTGAATCTTCAAATTATAAATAAATATAAGAGAAAATTTGGCATCTACATTTTTTTAGCATTTTATTAATCTCTTCATAATTTCAGAGACCAGGAGAGTACATCGAAACTTAAACACTCACAAACCAAAATACGATAATTCTTAGCTTTTTCTCACAAGCTGCTGGAACACAAACATTTATAGCCCTAAGTTTTATTTACCTGCCTTTTTACGTACCTATTACTTGCTTGCTCTTGGACCCTCTTGCTCGCTTCCGCCGTGAACAGACCTCTTGACCCCTTGAACCATTAGCCTTTATACTGGTGTTGCCGGTGTGAACAGTACAGTGACAATCAAGTAAATATATGTTAAAAGTGAACCTCATTTGCCGTTTGTCTGTCCGCAGAGGAAGTTCATCCAAATCTCAGCGCAGGAAACTGACCTCATTACCTTAATTAACTCTGTGGCTAATTTTTGTGTCGCTCGTTAATTAACACGTGTTTTCCTGACCCTGTTTGGCCCATTTACCCGCACGGTTACCTTAGCAACCATGAGAAAGGGAGAGGAAGGATGGATGGGATGTGTGGGGAGAAGGAATAGGAGGAAGTGGAGAAAAGAGAAAAGGGAGATGAGAGAGAACATAATAAAAAAAAATAGAAAAAGGAGAATAACGCCGACGTCAACAAAGAGAGAAAAAAACAGGAGAGGGTCGAGGGGATAGGGAAGGAGGAGGAGGAGGAGGAATTACCAAGGTGATACAAGAGATGTTGTTAGAAAAAATAAAATAAAAAGTAAAAAAGCACAACAGAAATGTGACACGAGGAAAGGGATACACGGAAAAATGAGTAAAAAGGAGGAAAAAAAATGATGTAGTAACGGGAGGAGAACAAAGATTGAAATTGAAAGACAGAGAGAGAGAGAGAGAGAGAGAGAGAGAGAGAGAGAGAGAGAGAGAGAGAGAGAGAGAGAGAGAGAGAGAGAGAGAGAGAGAGAGAGAGAGAGAGAGAGAGAGAGAGAGAGAGAGAGAGAGAGAGAGAGAGAGAGAGAGAGAGAGAGAGAGAGAGAGAGAGAGAGAGAGAGAGAGAGAGAGAGCCAAACAACTATAACCTGGTAAGCAAAATACGAAGTGAGAAAGAAAGAAACAAGAAAACAAACTCTTTAAAAGAGTTCCAAGGCTCAGAGAGCCAGAGCAAAACTGTGGAACTTTTGTTGTTTCTCTTCTCTTTTTACTTTCCTTGGATCATTAAGACGACCACTCCGTGTCCTGAAAGAGTCCTGTCCATGCGGCCACAAAGCTTGTGTTTTATATGTTTTGAGGATTTTTTTTCTTTTTCTATCCACTTTACTTGTTATTTACTTTAGGAGTTAGGGAAACTTGCAATGACACTTTTCGTATAAATTACTCACTTTACTCAGTAACATAAAACTAGTTCGTGTTTAATAATGTTAGGGTATAGGTTTATAAAACCTTTTAATAGCTCATTGAAACTTCATAGTGAAAATGGAGATAGAAAAAGTCTTGCCTACCCACATTTTTTAGTATTATTCAAAACACTATGATGTCAAAGACCAGGACATGACATTGACACTTAATCACTAACATACTAAAATAGGATGATAATTCTTGGTCTTTTCTTACAAGCTGCTGAAACACAAACAATTCATTTCCCTCAGTAATTTATTATTACGTTACTTTTTTGTACGGTTCGCCTATAGCGCCGGTAAACATTATTGGTGGACCCTGGTAGCCGGCCCCAGTAAGCTATGGCGCAGGCAGGTACTTATATTGGCGCCATATTGCTTGGTTCCTGCTGTCCCCCGGGGCTCATCTTTGAGCCTCTTTTAGAGAGAATTCAGAGTCCGGGTTGACAAGCTGTCTTCAGGACAGCATGTGGGTAGTTTTAGGCCTTTGTAATCTAATACCTGCCTGCCTTTAGACCCCTTTCACCCATTTCTGAATTCATTTTTTTTTTTTTTTTTTTTTTTTTTTTTTTTTCCCGCAAACAGCTCTGTTGCCCCCCTGAAGGGCCTGAACCATTAGCCTTCATAAAGGAGTTGCCGGTGTGAACGGTACAGTGATATTTTGTGATGTGTTGTTGTGTTTGATATGTTGTAAGTGGAACTCATTTTCCATTTGTCTGCCCGCAGAAGTAGTTCATCCAAATCCCAGTGCAGGAAACTGGCCTGATTACCTTAATTTACTCTGTGGCTAATTTTTGTGTCGCTCCTTAATAAACATGTGTTTTCCTGCACGGTTACCTTGGCAGCCAGTGGAAAGGAAGAGGAAGGATGGATGGAATGTGTGGGGAGAAGGAATAGGAGGAAGTGGAGAGAAGAGAAAAGGGAGATGAGAGAGAACATAATAAAAAAAAAGTACAAAAAGGAGAATAACACTGACGTAAAAAAAAAGCAGGAAGGGTACGGAGGGAAAGGGGAGGGGGGGAGGAGGAGGAGGAGGAGGAGGAGGAGGAGGAGGAGGAGGAACACAAAGAAATAACAAACAACAGCAGACCTGATGGCCCCAACGAGACTGTTTGTGACAAGCTACACTAACTATCTAATCAAAGGTGGAAGATGAAGGACAGCAAAGGCGAAGGCTCCTCCCCACCCCGCCATCCCTCCAGCCAAAGCTGGAAGGAAAGGAGAAAGAACCATGCAGCGTGGAAGAAATGCATGGAAATTATATACGAAAGAGGAAAGAACTATACCCTTAATGCTACAACTAACCGGCGATAGAAACTGACAAGGACACCAATATTCGAAAGAACTTAACGTTATTACGACAATGAGTAATATCTTAGTTGCTGGGGGGATTCAGAATACTTGTCTAATCTATTCTTGATGGCCGTAACTGTTGTACTATCAGCGACATCACAGGGTAGAGAATTCCAAACATTAACGACTCGATTGAAGAAGTGTTTTGGCTTCGAGCGACGAGAATCTTTTATCACTAATCTTGATATTATTATTTCTTCTTGTTCTATTTGATCTATCAATTGTAAAGTAATCTTCCGCATTAATATCACTGAATCCTTTAAACATATTAAACAACTATATTAGATCGCCTCGCATTCTTCGTTTTGATAGGCTGAATAAATTTACTTCTTTAAGCCTTTGTTCATATGATAAATTTCTTAATCTTGGAATCATTTTTGTTATTCTCCGTTCAACCCATTCTAACTTTTCTACGTCTTTTCAGTATTTGGGAGACCAAAACTGTACACAGTACTCTCGATGGGGTCGAACCAGCGAATCATAGTTTTAATATTACTTTTTTTCCGATTTATTATTAAAGACTCGTCCGATGAAGCCAACCAATTTGTTTGCGGTTTTAACTTAATATAGTGATTCCAAGATCTTTTTCTTTACTTACTGCAGAAAGTTGTTGGCCATTCATTACGTACTGTACGCGATTGTTATTGTTTCCGATGTGTAACACTTTACATTTGTCAACGTTAAATTTCATTTGGCCCAATGTGCAAGTTGATCTAGATCTGATTGTAATGCTTCTTCGTCGAGTGTCGTAGTTACCTTACTAGCGATTTTTGTGTCATCAGCATATTTTGATACTTTGCATGTGAGCCCATCATCGATATCTTTAACAAAAATTAAGAAGAGCATGGGACCAAGCACTGATCCTTGAGGTACGCCGCTTCTGACATCGAGCCAGTTAGATGAAACACCGTTTAGATTCTATACGGTGTAGTTCTAAACTTTAGAACTACTCTCTGTTTCCGCTCAGAGAGCCAGTCCACAAGCCAATTGTGAATGTTACCCGAGATACCGTGCGCCAATAGTTTACTGAGCAACCATTTGTGGGGGACTTTATCAAATGCCTTTTGAAAATCCAGATAAATGATATGTACTGATCTGCCTTCATCGAATACCTCAAAATAAAATGAAAAAAATTAAGTAAGTTAGTGAAACACGAACGTTTACTACGGAAGCTATGTTACGAATTATTTGTTATAATATTTTCTTCGAAGAATTTCACCATATTGTCGCGAATGATAGTCTCCATTAACTTACAAACAATCGATGTCAGGCTAATTGGTCGATAGTTTCTTGGATGAGACTTGTACCCCTTTTTGAAAATTGGTGTGACATTTGCTAGTTTCCAATCCGACAGAACTTTTCCAGCTGTTAAAGATTTTTTGAAAAAGATAGAGAGTGGTTTACAAATTTGATGTATGATTCCTTTTATAATTTTAGGTGTAATTTTTTCTGGACCAGGAGCTTTGCTTACTTCAATCTTTTTAATTGTGCGTTAAATGTCATTTTTTACGATGAGCACGCCATTTAAAATCTTTTCGGTCCTTCTAACCTCCGGCAGTTGAGGTGATGAACAATCTTCGTCGGTAAATTGATGCAAAAAAAGTTATTTAGGATTGTAGCCATTTCATTTTCATCGTTCGTGTGGTTACCACTGTCATTAGCAAGCGGTCCGATACTACAAGTGAGTGATTTTTTATTATTTGCATAGCTAAAAAATTCTTTAGGATTAGATTTACTTGTTTCCGCTATATATTCGTCAAGATTTTTCTTGCTACGTTCTATTAATTTCTTGGTTTCGCGGCGAATTCTGTCCAACTCTATTTTCTCAGCCTCACTCTGGATTGATATATATCTACTGTATACGCGTTTTTTAAGAGAGAGGCTATTTTGAATTTCGTTATTCCACCATTTGGGTTTCTTCTTAAAAGTTGAACATCTGTTACGATAGGGTACGCATATGGTTATGGCATTGTTCAATATTGTGGTGAAGGCCTCCCACGATTTATCAATATCTGTTTCCGTCGAAATTATAGTCCAGTCAATGTTTTTTAGAATTGATCGGAGTCTTACGAAATTCGCTCTCTGATAATCAGGCACCTTTTCTTTACTATGAGTTACTTGACTTTCTTTCATCTAGAACTACGTAGAACTAAAAACTGGACCAACATTTACTTCTTTGATTAGATCAGCTGTCGCTGAAATGATAAGGTCAAGTATATCATTTTCCCGAGTCGGTTATTGAACGTGTTGATGTAAGTCACTTTCTAATAAATATGTGTACAGGTCGAGCCCTGTATGAGAATTCAACGGTTCGCCCCATCTATTCACTGGCAAGTTAAAGTCCCCCACAATTACTGTCTCGCAACTGCTACTTGTTTCTTATATTAATTCACTTAACGCGTGGTCGATATCAAGAGTCTGCCCTGGCGGTCTATAGATTAGTCCAACTACTATTTTACGAGACTTATTTTTAATTTCAATGAGAATCATGTCCACATTGGTTATAATATATGTTTTCACGAATACTGAATGGAGAGAGTTGTGGATATATAGCATAACGCCCACACCCTGTCTGTTCTCTCTTTCATGACTAAAAGTCGTATAACCCGGTAATCTATATTCCGCAATGAAATCTCTATTTGAAGTGTCTATCCAAGATTTTGTGACTCCGATGATGTGATAACGATTTGTAGCTGCTAGTGCTTTTAAGTCTTCAAATTTGTCACGTAGGCTACGAGCGTTTATATAGCAAGCTTTAATGTGATTCGAGTCGGGGGTTGCGCGGGCTGAGTGCTCCCTCACGGCGGAGCTGCTGGTGTTCTCACCTTGGCGTTGTTGTTTTTTTACATTCAAAGAGCCACTTGGTCACAGAGCAGCCTCCCGAAACGGGCTGCTCCAACAGGATTTAAGTGGATGCCATCGGCAAGGAACAAGTCCGAATCGTAGTAAAAATTGTTCCGGAAGTTAACGAACTGGACGTTTTCTTGTGAGTAAAGGGACTGAAGTCTGTTGTTCGTGTTGAAGGCCTTACTGTAAAAGCTAGACTCGGCACCGACCCTCGGGAGGATTCCTGAGAATTTGATGTTACTGGCATCCGTTTTCGTTTATACTGTTTGCTCATGCGGTGGAATATTTCAAGCATTTCCTCAGAACGGGTTGTCCTTACGACATTCGCGCCCGCGTGAATGACAAAGAGGGTGTTTCGGTCGGCATTACTCGTGACACCATCGCACGCTGCGGTGATGTCGTCCAGTCTGGCACCTGGATAACAGTAACGTTTTCTGCGGCTGTTTGATGAACGACCACAGAACTCAACCAGCTAGCCACGCACCATGGAGTCCCCAACTAGGCGAGTCTCAAACTCATCCTCCATGGTGTCTGTCAGCACCTGGAACCTATTGAAGGTAGTGGGGGTCAGTAAATGTTTGATTGCCTGCTTCGGTTTGGCTCCATTTCTTACAGGTTGGAACCCGTCATCCTGTGAAGCAGGAAGAGAACCGTTATGTGGGGCAGGCTGGGAGTTGGCGTGTAAGGCAGGCTGGGAGTTGGCCTGTAAGGCAGGCTGGAAGTTAGCCTGTCAGGCAGGCTGGGAGTTTGCTTGTGAGGCGGGCTGGGAGTTTGCCTGTGAGGCAGGCTGGGAGTTAGCCTGTGAGGCAGGTTGGGGGTTAGTCTGTGAGGCAGGTTGGGGGTTAGTCTGTGAGGCAGGTTGGGGGTTAGTCTGTGAGGCAAACTGGGGGTTAGCCTGTGAGGCAGGCTGGGGGTTAGCCTGTGAGGCAGGCTGGGGGTTAGTCTGTGAGGCAGACTGGGGGTTAGCCTGTGAGGCAGGCTGGGAGTTAACCTGTGAGGCAGGTAACTCGTCCTCCCGTGAAACAGGATGGTCGTATAGAGGGGGCACAGTCTCTATGGAGGGCCTCTCCACCATCGATGGTGGAGTTACTGCCACATTGCTGGCAACAAATTCCTGAAGGGCTTCAAATATCTTTTCAAGAGCATGGTGTTTGTTTTTACACTCGGTCACAGCATGCGTAAGTCTTAGTCTTTGAATACAGAGGCGACAAGTTCTACTCAGCTGGAAGTACTGAGCTGCAAATCGTCCGGAACAGACGTCACAATTACGGAGTGTCGAAGGCATTGTAAAAAGATTAAGCAGGTTCACAATTCGGGCAAATATCAAAAAGCGCTTTCGAAATTACTTAAAGTGTGACCGTATACTGAAATGGATAAAGAATGCGCATGGAAGTTAGATACTGCTGTGTTAGATGCCTCCAACACTGGCAGTTCGTTCCCACAGTGCCTTGAAAACGCCTCAAAGATGAATCGCTTTTCCTGAGCCTTGGTCACGAGAGATCTTTCACAACCCGGCGCTTTTCAGCTATTGTTCTCTTAGTTTTGTCCCATAGAACGGGGCCGGCGTAGTCACCCAGAGCAAAGCTGGCAAGAGAGGAGAGGAACCAGTAATTCGTTCCCACTTTCCGAATCGTCTAACACAACCCCGTGACCCTTTCGAGGCCTGGCCAGTGGAACCTGCCACCAGGTGTTCTCCACCAGCTCTAGAGAGTATCAGAAGCCCTTCCAGAGAGACCAAAAAGCTGAAATATTCCTTGAATATAAGAAAACCCACAGAAACTCCACCTGGAACCCAGGAGGTATAAACTTAAAAGGCCCACGGAATACATATCTTTCAGGAGAAAAGAACAAGAACCAGCTGCTATGCGGATTAGGGATGGGAATACCGTCA
>NW_026112056.1:12500-50000 GCF_024679095.1 Eriocheir sinensis
CGAGAAGGCGGTGCGCATCACCCAGGAGATTTTTGACGAGGCGGGCATCATCAGGGACTTTGAGAGCGCCGGGACGCCCGTTCACGCGTACCGGCCCAGCCGCGTCGCGAGGTGGGAGGGCGGCAGAAGGCGGCCCGTGAAGAGGCTGGATGTGCCAAGCAACTATCTGAACGGCCTGACGCGGGAACAGGCCAGGACGCTGCTTAACAACAACGTGACGGTGTCTCTGGTACAGGGGAAAGCGGCTGGCTGTCACGGCCTGCCCCCGCTACGTCACCATGGCAAGAAAAGAAACAGACCCAATCAAGGCCCGGACAACCTTCATAGGCACACCTGCAAACAAGGGAGCTGCCAAGCCCTGTCATCTACCTGTGCGGGCACGGGCACCACGGAGCCTGCCCGCCGCCCAACAAGTCACACCTACACAGGCTCCCCTAAGAACAGCCACCCCACTGAAGACGGAGCTACACCTAAGGAAGAACAACTTATAGATTACGGAAACACGCGTCGCCCACACTGCCGGCCGTTCTGGATGCTTTATGCACCGAAGAACTCAAGCCTACCGGCTTCTTTCAGACTCCTTATGTTCTTATGTTCTCTCTTTCTCTCTCTCTCTCTGTTATCTATCTATCTTTCTATATCTCGCTCTCGTTCTCTTCGTCCATTCTCACCCTCCTTTGCTCCTTCCCTCCTACAAAGCATCCCCGTCTACCTCTCCCATCACCGTCACGTTATTACCCGTCTATAGAAATGAAGTTCCTCGAGACGGTAATATAAGTGGTGTTGATGGGAGTGACGACAGTGATATCACGCGCGCTCTTTCCCAAATATCTCGTCTCGCAAGGCTCCTTAAATCCCTGAAAGTGGCTCAGAGTGACGACTGAAAGGTGGTGGTGGTGTGGGGTGAGTGTGGGAGGATGAGGAGGCCGTTGTCGGAGGAGAAATATAAATGAGAAAAGGAGTCGATGGAGAGTGAGAGGTGAGGGTATGCTAAGGGAGGCAATGGAGTGAGAAGAAAAGGTAGATTGAGAAGGGTAAAGGAAATGTGTCTTTATAAGCTTTATTTTCCAAGCTAATTATCTGCACCTTCGGTATCGGAATGAGTTTCATTTTATGTCAAAGAAACTACACAAAATACTTGGGATGATACAGTGATATTTCCAATAAGCTTAACGCTTACATTTTCAACATTATTCCTAGCATAAGGAGGGCCTCACGTGTTTTACTCATTCCAAGGATTTCTGTCATTCAACGAGCTCCAAGGAAGATGACACCCGCGTCGTGTCCCTCCCAGTGCCAGTGGGCTGAGCTTCGTCCAGCTACTCAGAACATAGACCAAACCGTACGGAGGCGCGTCCAAGTATGGCCAAGGAATAATTCTTGTAATAGTAAAAACAATTATGGCACAATAATAATTAAAATAATAATATTAATAATAATATTAATAATAATAAGAACATGAATATGTATAAACAATGAGTGAAGATACGGAAACTCTCTCTCTCTCTCTCTCTCTCTCTCTCTCTCTCTCTCTCTCTCTCTCTCTCTCTCTCTCTCTCTCTCTCTCTCTCTCTCTCTCTCTCTCTCTCTCTCTCTCTCTCCGCGTTTTCCATTTGTTTTCATTATATTACGTTTTTTCTAGATTTTCAGGGGGCAGTGCCCCTCTGCCCTACGTGCGGGCGCCCATGCCGGGGCGCGTACAGTGGGCCTTCTGTTAGTGTAGACCAGGATCCATATGAGCGACTCTCGTTTGGATCCTGTTGTAGACTGTACACAAGCGTGCCGTGCCCACGCTCATAATTATATAATGTATATCGTTCGATTTCGTTCCCTTTCGTTTTTTTTTTTTATATGCTGCTGGGCGAAATAAAGCTATTATTATTACCTCCGTCAACGAAGTTGGGAGGGGGTCATATTTTCGGTCCGATCAGTATGTTTATTTATTTGTTTGTTTGTTCGTGAGCAGTCTCCTGTGCACAATTTTGCGGATGTCTCAACCAATTTTCAGGAAGCTTCGTGTCCATCCAGAATAGAACCCATTAAAATTTTGATGTCAAAGGTCAAGGTTGCACAAAACGTCAGATTGGCCTTAACTTTGGTTCTCGTCATCGTAGAGACTCCAGACTTGGTTCAAATTTTAGCTCATGGAAAGACGCACCTTTCATGGCCTTGACCTTGGCCTTTGACCTTGACCTCGAAAAGTTCACACAAGGTCAAAGTTTCCAAAAAAAATAGAATTTCATCAAATTTCGAAGCAAATACTTCCATATGCTGCGTGTTCATTCAGAACAGAACCCATTAATATTTTGATGTCAAAGTTCAAAGGTCAAGGTCGCACAAAACGTCAGATTGGCCATAACTTCGGTTCTCGTCATCGCAGAGACTTCAGACTTGGTTCATATTTTAGCTCATGGAAAGACTCACCTTGCATGGCCTTGACCATGACCTTTGACCTTGACCTCGAAAAGCTCGCCCAAGGTCAAAGTTTAAAAAAATTGAATTTCATCAAATTTCGAAACAAATGGTTCTATATGATGCACCTTGCATAGCCTTGACCTTGACCTTTGACCTTGACCTCGAAAAGTTCGCCCAAGGTCAAAGTTTCCAAAAAAAATATAATTTCATCAAATTTCGAAACAAATGGTTCCATATGATGCACCTTGCATGGCCTTGACCTTAACCTTTGACCTTGACCTCGAAAAGTTCGCCCAAGGTCAAAGTTTCCCCCCAAAAATAAAATTTCATCAAATTTCGAAACAAATGCTTCCATATGATGCATAGGATCGCAGTTGATGCTCATACCGATTTTCAGGACGATCTTTGGCGGAGGTGTGCACTCTCCGAGTGCTATGCGTATAGTTATTAGTATTTGCAGTAGAAGTGAAAGTCGTCGTCGTAGTATTCATAGTAGGTAGTAGTAGTAGCAGTAGTAGTAGTAATAGTAGTAGTAGTAATAGTAGTAGTAGAATAGTAATAATAGAGAGAGGATATGTGGATGAGGTAGAGGAATTAGAGGCTGGAGAATGAAAGAAACAAGAGGAGGAGGAGGAGGAGGAGGAGGAAAAGGAGGAATGAGAAGGTGGGACGAGTGCAGCAAGGAATAGAGGGTGAGATGAATAATGAGGAAGAGAGGAAAAGTGAAGGGAAGTAGTGGTGAAAGTTGGTTGCTCATGAATGATTTAAAGTGCAAGGAAAGGGGTTAGGAAGGAGTGGAGGGAGAGGTGTGTTAGGAGCACAAGGCGGTAGTGTGTAAGGAGGAAGATTAGGAGCAGTTGATTGCTGGTATGTAAGTGAAAGGGGTGAAAATATATGGACGATGAGGAAGAGAACGCAGAGGAGGCAGAAAAGAAGGGGGAAAAACAGGAAGGATGTGTTAAGGGGTTTGCGGAGGTACAAGCGAAAAAGCACAGGAGAGTGTTAAAGTGGCAAGTTGTGAGGTGGCTGTGTGTTTGCCCGGAGGAGGTTTACATAGATTTACATAGAAAATCAGACCACACAGACCCCATGGTCCAGACTTGGTGGTCTGTCCTTAAACCTAAGTGATTTTACATTAATCAGAAGACTCCAAAACGTTGCATTTCTACTCTAGTTGACATTAAGTTGAAGGAAGTGACGGTCGAGCTTATTTTTGAAGGAGTCAATCGTGTTACACTGGACCACTGACGGTGGAAGCTTATTCCATTCTCGCACTACAACGTTGGTGAAGAAAAATTTGGTGCAGTCTGAATTTACTTGTCTACATCTGAGTTTTACGCCATTGTTCCTCGTGCGCAAAGTGTCATCGATCATAAACAATGTTGATCTGTCTACATTCGTGAAACCATTAAGTATTTTAAAACATTCGATCAGTTTTCCTCGGAGGCGACGTTTCTCAAGAGAGAACATGTTAAGGGTAGAAAGCCTTTCTTCGTAGGATTTGTTGCGCAAGGAAGGATCATTTTCGTTGCCCGACGCTGAACACCTTCTAATTTAGCAATATCCTTGCATGGTGGGGAGACCAAAACTGTACCGCATATTCCAAGTGGGGTCTGACTAAACTGTTGTAGAGCGAGTATTACATCTTTATTCTTGAATACAAAGTTTCTTTAATGAAGCCCAACATTCTGTTCGCTTTATTTGCTGCATCGATGCATTGCTGTGAGAATTTGAGGTTTGACGCGATTTTGACCCCAAGTCTTTGACGCATTGAACGCTTTTGAGTTTAACGCCGCGCATTTCGTAATCGAACTTCTTATTCCTCGTTGCAACTTGAAGGACCTGGCACTTGTCTACGTTAAAGGGCATCTCCCATCTATCCGACCAGCTGAAATTTTGTGCAAATCCTCTTGGAGGCTTTGCCTGTCTTCGTCAGTGAGAACCGAGTTGCCAATCTTTGTGTCGTCTGCAAATTTACTAATGCGGTTATTGAGTCCAACATCCACGTCGTTGATGTAAATAATGAAGAGCACTGGGCCAAGGACCGAGCCTGAGGGACGCCACTAGTGACAGGCGCCCACTCTGGAGTTAAATCCGTCAATCACTACTCTTTGTTGTCTGTTGCTCAACCAATTCATGATCCATTGGTTTACTTGACCGTCAATACCTATTTGCTTTAATTTGTAAAGTAATTTATGATGCGGGACTTTATCAAACGCTTTCTGAAATCAAGATAGACTACGTCCAGTGATTTGGTTACGTCATAAACAGAGAAGAGGTCGTTATAAAGGTTAATAGGTTTGATAGGCAGGATCTTTTGTTTCGGAAGCCATGTTGTGAGTCCCCAATCAATGAGTGGCTTTCAAGGTAATTCACAATTTTGTCTCTAATTATGCCCTCAAGTAGCTTACCTACAACCGAAGTTAGACTAATGGGCCTGTAATTACCTGGTACTTTTTTGTCTCCTTTCTTGAAAATCGGTGTCACGTTAGCCTTTTTCCAATCTGAAGGTACGATGCCTTGTCGCAAGGACATATTGAATACGGTTGTGAGGGAGGAGAGTATTTCGCTCTTTGTTTCTTTCAGCAGAGTTGGATATACTTTGTCAGGTCCAGGACTTTTATTTGTTTTAAGTGAATGGAGAGCTTTAAGGACTTCATCGGTTGTTATTTCAAAATTAGGCAATGCATGCTCGAGATTTACAATAGTACTGGTGTTGGTGGTAGCGAGAGGAAGACTGTTAGTATTAAACACCGAGGAAAAGTAATTGTTTAAGAGGTTTGCAATGTGTTGGCTGTCAGTCACTAGTGCACCGTCGCTGCTTGTTAAAGGTCCAATACCACTTTTGATCGCCTTTCTGTTGTTTATGTAACTAAAGAAAGATTTCGGATTATTTTTACAGTTGGCTGCAATATTTTCTTCGTATCTACGCTTTGCCTGACCTACTAGTCTTTTTACTCGTCGCCTGGCATCATTATAAAGTCTAATGTTTTCGGGCGTGCTTTGTTCTTTCTTTAACCTGTAAAACAATTTTCTCTCATTGACTGATTGTTTAATTTCGCTATTAAACCACGGTGGGCTTTTATTAGTGTTAATTCGCTTCTCGCACAAGGGGACGAATGTGTTCTGCTGAGTGAGTAAGTGATTTTTAAGGCTTAGCCAGGCTTCCTCTACGTTGCCGTCATCTGATAGTTGTATTTCTGTTAGTTTTTGTCGGATTTCTACGAAGTTAGCTCTTTTGAAATTGGGCACCTTTACTTTATTTTCAGTCACTGATGATTGAGCTTTAATGTCGACGCGCACTAATTTATGATCGCAAGAACCGAGGTGTTCTCCTACCGTGACACTACTGATTAGGTTATCTTGGGTCGTTATAACAAGGTCGAGTATATTATTTTGTCGAGTTGGCTCAGAAACCATTTGGCTTAGATAATTTTCTTCTAGAGAGAGAGAGAGAGAGAGAGAGAGAGAGAGAGAGAGAGAGAGAGAGAGAGAGAGAGAGAGAGAGAGAGAGAGAGAGAGAGAGAGAGAGAGAGAGAGAGAGAGAGAGAGAGAGAGAGAGATAGAGAGAGAGAGAGAGAGAGAGAGAGAGAGAGAGAGAGAGAGAGAGAGAGAGAGAGAGAGAGAGAGAGAGAGAGAGAGAGAGAGAGAGAGAGAGAGAGAGAGAGAGAGAGAGAGAGAGAGAGAGAGAGAGAGAGAGAGAGAGAGAGAGAGAGAGAGAGAGAGAGAGAGAGAGAGAGAGAGAGAGAGAGAGAGAGAGAGAGAGAGAGAGAGAGAGAGAGAGGTGAAGGTTCAAGGATGACAGGAAAGACAAGAACACCAAATCTTAGCCTGTGATGTTTTTTTTTCTCCTCTTCCATTATTTCATTTATTCACATCATCTTCCTCCTCCTCCTCTCCTCCTCCTGGTAGGCATAAACAAGGCAGCTCCTGTGAACCTAACCCCACCTAACATCACCGTCCATGAACTTTTCTACTCTTTTTAATGTATCTATCGTATTGGCACTCACCTCATGACTGCCCATCCTGTTCCACTCATCCACCATTCCTTTGGTTAACTAATTCTTGCCTATGTCCTTGTTGAATCTGAATTTATCTGATTTAAACCCATTACTACGTGTTCAACCCTTCTTTGTTACCTTCCTTCAGAACCTTATTAATATTACCCTTATCAAAATCCCTTCATCCATTTATAAACATCGATCAAGTCTCCTCGCACCCTTCATCATCCTCATCATCATCATCATCGTCTTTGTATCACTAGTATTATTATATTCCCTTCTTCCTCCCTTCCTTCTTTTTTTTCATCCTTCCCTTTCGCGCCGAACATGGGAGGAGTGGAATATGTGATAACTCTCTTGCTGTCCCTTCCCCTTCTTTATTTCCTTCCTTCTTTCTCTCCCCTCTGCTGCTCTTCCTCTCTTTATCTCTTTCTTCATCTCTCGTTCTGTTTTCCTTCCTCTTGATTCACTTTTCCCTTTTCTTAACCTTCGTGTGTTTTCCTCTTTATTTCCTTCTTTTTGCACTTTTCCATTCTTCTTCAGTATTTTCATTCTTCTTCCATTTTCCTTTCCTCTCTTTCATTTTTTCCTTAATGTATGTATGCCTCTTTTTTTTTCCTTGTTTTAGTACTTTCCTATTTTTCTTCAGTATTTTCCTTCTTCTTCCATTTTTCTTTCCTCTTTTTCATCTTTTTTCCATCTATCTCTTTTTCCTTTTCTTTCCCTACGTCCGTGTGTTTGACTCTTTTCTCCCTGTTTTTGCACTTTTCCATTCCTCTTCAGTATTTTCCTTCTTCCATTTTTCTTTCCATCTATCTGTTTCTCCTCCCTCTCTCCCCTCGACAACGGCCACGCCACCTCTTCTCGTCCTATCAGCGAAGTTAACTTAAGCAACGTTGGGTCTGGTTAGTGCTTGGATGGTTGGCTGCCTGAGAACACCAGATGCTGTTGACGTAACTTTTTTTCTTGGACTGAGAGTACTGTGAAGTGTGGGGGAGGCGTTTCCGGCTTCTTTCCTGTTATTATGCAAACCATTTCGGATTTTCTTCTTTCAGCTTGTTACACAGTTTCAATTCCCTATCCCTTCCTCTCATATGTTACCTATAGCTAACATATGAGAGGCAGGGATAGGTGTTGGGACTGTGTGGCAGAGCAGAGGGGAGGAAAGGACCCGCGGAATCGAGCGCCCAAACGGAGTATTTGAAATGGCTTGACTATAGTTCAGGAGTGAGGCAGGGGTGCGTCCTTGCTCCAGCGCTTTTCAACATTTTCATGGACTGAGTATTAGGCAAAGTTATTGATTAAAGTCGTAGCGGAGTATCTGTTGGCGACATCAAAGTCACTGATCTTGTTTTTACCGACGATAACGTACCTCTCGGGGAATCGCTGGAGGCTCTGGTGATGGCTCTCGAAGTGCTGCATGAGGAGGCGAAGACTCTGGAATTGAAGGTCTCCTGGGCCAAAATCAAGGTCGTCGTTTGGAGACTTGCTTGATGGGTCGACACGGTTCAGTCTGTTCATGCATGTGGGGAGAATGTCGAGGTCAAAATCAAACCAAAAAAGAGAGAGAGAGAGAGAGAGAGAGAGAGAGAGAGAGAGAGAGAGAGAGAGAGAGAGAGAGAGAGAGAGAGAGAGAGAGAGAGAGAGAGAGAGAGAGAGAGAGAGAGAGAGAGAGAGAGAGAGAGAGAGAGAGAGAGAGAGAGAGAGAGAGAGAGAGAGAGAGAGAGAGAGAGATCTTTCACTTTCACCCATTTCTTCTAATGCTTTCATCTCCCCTCCACCTCCTCCTCCAGGTAACGCAGAGGAAGGAGGAGAGCGTGTCACCTGTAATTAGAAGCCGGCAGGTGTCAGGCGGGTCAAGGCTGGGGACTGCCCTCATGCCTGGCGGAGCTGTTTTGTGAGTCTCCATCCTGTTGTTGATCAAGGGGAGGGTGGAGGCGGAGGAGGAGGGAGGATGCTGGTGGAAGGAGAAGAGAGGGATCAGGGCTTAGGTGATACTGGAAGGGGATGAGACTGGATGGGCTGAGACTGGTGAAGGAGGCGAAGAAGAAGTGGTCAGTTTATCAGGTGCATGGAGATGAAGAAGGGAGAGGGAAAGTGAAGCTGGGAGGCGGGAGGGAGGATGCTGGTGAGAGGAGAAGAAGGATGAAGGCTTAGGTGATACTGGAAGGGAATGAGATTGGATGTGCTGAGACTGGTAAAGAAGGCGAAGGAGAAGGGGTCAGTGTAGCTGGCGCATGAAAAGGAAGAAGGGAGAGGGAAATTGAAGCTGGGAGGCAAAGAGGGAGGATGCTGGTGGAAGGAGAGGAGAGAGAAGGATGAGGGCTTAGGTGAAACTGGAAGGGGATGAGATTGGATGAGCTGAGACTGGTGAAGGAGACGAAGAAGGAGTGAGTGTATCTTGATGAGAGAAAGGCATATAGGAAAAGGAAGAAGTTAGATTTGTCAAGTAGATTTATGCAAGGAAACACGTCACTATAGAAGGAAAAGGAGATATAGGAAAGAGAGAAAACGGAGATATAAGATTGAGAGGAACTAAAACATGACAAAGTATTAAAAGAGTCTGACAAACCAAACGAACGAGCAGGAGAGGACCAGAAAGACAAAAAAAAAAAGGAAAAAAGAAAAAAACATCACATAGGAAAGAGGAAAAGGAGATATAAGATTGAGAGAGGACCAGAAAGACAAAAAAAAAGGAAAAAAGAAAAAAACATCACATAGGAAAGAGGAAAAGGAGATATAAGATTGAGAGAGGACCAGAAAGCAAAAAAAAAGGAAAAAAACATCACAGACCTCACTTTTTTTTCTTTTTCCTCCTTCAGTCGACTTTCTTGCTTATTACTCGTGTTTTATTTCCATTACTGTTAACCGCAAAGTTTTCCTCCTCCTCCTCCTCCTCCTCCAAACTTTCTCTCCTCTCTCCAATTACCTGTGAAGGGGAGGAGTCGGCCACCAGTGAGTTCTTCCTCCCTGGTCTCCGCCTCATTATGAAAAGTTTGTCCAGAAGGTGAAGAGGCTTAGAGGAGGAGGAGGAGGAGGAGTTTTAAGTAGAAGCGGAGGAAGAACATGAACGAGAAGAACAAGAGGAAGAACAAGAACAAGAAGTGGAGGATAAGGAGGAGGAGGAGAAAGAAGATAAAGAAGAAGAAAAGAAGGAGCAGAAGAAGAAGACGAGACAATATATATAATGAGAAGAAAAAGAAGATGAAGAAGAAGAAGAAAAAGAAGATAGAATATATAACAAGAAGAAAAGGAAGATGAAGAAGAAGAAAAGATGAAGTAGAATGAAAAATAAAAACGATTAGGAAAGGAAGAGAAAAAGAAGAAGAAAGGTCCAATTAAAATGAAAATAAGGGCGATGGAAAAGAAAATGGGAAGGACACACACATGCAAGCTAAAAAAGAAAAACGAGGAAAGAGGAAAATGAGAGGAAAAAAAGAGGAACATAATAATAAAAAGTACTATTAGTGGTTTTGTGTCCGAAGAATGAAAGAGGAGGATGAAAGAGAGCACTTCTTTGTCTCATCACGTCCTGGCCACAGAGAGAGAGAGAGAGAGAGAGAGAGAGAGAGAGAGAGAGAGAGAGAGAGAGAGAGAGAGAGAGAGAGAGAGAGAGAGAGAGAGAGAGAGAGAGAGAGAGAGAGAGAGAGAGAGAGAGAGAGAGAGAGAGAGAGAGAGAGAGAGAGAGAGAGAGAGAGAGAGAGAGAGAGAGAGAGAGAGAGAGAGAGAGAGAGAGAGAGAGAGAGCAGAACACTAAAACAGCACCAAAATGTATATATCAAAAAGGGAAATTGTATTGAAGTTATCACACATACACGACAAGGCTATCAGAAGAACGTGTTTGCTCCCAACTTTGATTTATTAGTGGAAACAAAAGTAGTAGTAGTAGTAGTAGTAGTAGTAGTAGTAGTAAAGGTAGACGTAGTAGTAGTTGTAGTAGAGGTGGAAATAGTAGTAGTTGTAGTTGGGAGTTATAGTAGTAGTAGTAGTAGCAGCAATATCTGTAGCTGTTATGATAGTTGTTGTTGTTGTTGTTGTTGTGATGATGCTAAGAATAATAAAGGTAATTGTAGAAGGAAGGGTAACAGTGATAACAATAATAATAATAATAATAACAATAATAATAATAATAATAATAATAATAATAATAATAATAATAATAATAATAATAATAATAATAATAATAATAATAACAATAAAAAAGCCTTCCCGTCAGCTGTACTCTTCCTCGTCGACCGGAATTGTTTTGTCGTTGTTAAATTCCTCCCTTCACGGCCCACTCGCTTGTTTTCTTCCCGGCCGATTCAAGAAGGAGAGGAGGAGGAGCAGGAGGAGGAAGAGGCTCGCTATAACCTTTAACCTTCCTCCTCCTCTTTTTGTATCGAGAAAGAAAACGGAGGACCATCGAACAACAACAACAGCAAAGAGGAAGAAGAAAAAGAAATAGGAAACAAAAAGACTTGCAAGAAATGAAGAACAATAAAAAGAAACAAACATAGCATTGAAACGACACACACACACACACACGCACACACACAAAAAAAAAACAATAAACAAATAATAAACAAACTAATCTAAAGGTTTAAGACATGAAAAAATAGATGGATTTTTTTTTTTTTTTACAACAAAGGAGACAGCTCAAGGGCACAAACAAAGGAAACAATAAGAAAAATAGGATAGATAGATAGATAGATAGACAGAGAGAGAGAGAGAGAGAGAGAGAGAGAGAGAGAGAGAGAGAGAGAGAGAGAGAGAGAGAGAGAGAGAGAGAGAGAGAGAGAGAGAGAGAGAGAGAGAGAGAGAGAGAGAGAGAGAGAGAGAGAGAGAGAGAGAGAGAGAGAGAGAGAGAGAGAGAGAGAGAGAGAGCAACAGACAGTCACACAGACAGACAGACACCCGCGGCAAACACTTATAGCTGCACAAATAAAGTACAGGCGATCAAATATAAGAGATAAAGGAGGTCTTAGCAGGAACGACCTGGAGGAGGAGGAGGAGGAGGAGGAGGAGGAGGAGGAGAAGAAGAGAAGAAGGGAGGTCTTAGCCGTACAAAGGTGGGTAAGGAAGGAGGAGGTGGAGGAGATGGAGAAGGAATATTAGGGGTAGGAGAAGGAAGGAGGTGAGAGATGGAGGAGGAAGGATTAGGATAAGTAGAGGAGGGAGGAAAGTGGGTATAAGAAAGGATAAGAGGTGGGAGTTTAGTCTTATAAAGGTGGATAAGGATAGAGAAGGATGGAGGATATGGAGTAGGAATATTAATGATAGGAGAAAGAAGGGGGTGATAGGTGGAGGAGGAAGGAAATGGGTCATGAGTAAGAATTGGGATAAGTGGAAGAGGGACAGGAGAAGGAGGTGGAGTATTGTACAGGATAGGAAGAAGCAATGAAGCTGATGTGAGCGTGGTGAGGAGATATAGATGGACTGAAGTGGAGTAGAAAATAGTAATAGGATTGAAGTACGAGGATAGAAGGGTGAGAGGGAAACAAAAGTGGAATGAAGAAGAAGAGTTGAAGAAGGGAAGGAGGAGGAGGTGAGGCAAGAAAACGAAGAGGAAAGGGCAAAGGTCAGGAGGAGGAGGATAGAAGAAGGAGTGGGATGAATTAGGAGGGAGGGGGAGTGTTGGGGAAGAAGTGGGCTGAGAAGGTGAAGGGGTTGGTGAAAGGAGATTGTAAGGGTTGGTGAGATAATGTGGAGTTGGGGAAGAAGGAAGGGGAGTGTGTATTGAAGTGTGAGGAGTTTGGAAAGGAGAAGAGGAGAGAAAGGGGTTGGGGAAAGGCGAGGGGAAGGGTTGGTGAGAGAAGGGGAGTTGGAAGGAAGGAGGAGGTTGGGGATAGAAGGGAGGCTGGGTGGGTGAGGGGCGATCCTTTCATCTGTCTGTGTGGTGAAAGAAGAGTTTTGTGTCCAGCAGAAGCGGGATTTGAAGTGAGGGAACCTTTGATGGGGTAATGCGTCTTGAAGCAATGCAGGAGGAGGAGGAGGAGGAGGAGGACATAAATGGAAACGGTTCAGGTTTTACAAAGGAAACTTGCATTCATCGTGTTTGTTTGTTTGTTTGTTTGTTTGCCTGAGCCCCTCCTACACACACACACACACACACACACACACACACACACACACACACACACACAGCTCTTGGTGGCATATTGCGTTTTACTAAATACTCTTTTACACCTTTTATTTTTTTACATTATTCGTTTACTTTCTACAACAATAACAACAACAACTACTACTATTACTACTACTACTACTACTGCTACCACTACTAGTACTACTACTACTAGCACTACTACTACTACCAATAATTATCAGATCAAGAAGGAGGACCCCAATGTGGCTTCCTTCTCTTCCTTTGTGTCTTCCTGAGCTGCCTCCTGACATGCCTGGGGCGAAATATCCTCCTCCTCCTCCTCCTCCTCCTCCTCTTTCCCTTCTCCTCATCCTGTTTCTCGACCTTCAGTTATTCCTTTTCCTTCAGTTATTTATCAGACTAATTTTTCTGCTCTTAATCATTATCTTCATCTCCTCCTCCTCCTCCTCCTGCTCCTCCTCCTCCTGTTTCTCATTGTTATATTCATTCTTTTATTCCTCCTTTCTTCCTCCTTTTTCTCAGCCTTTTCCTCCCTTTATCTCTTTCCTCCTCCTCCTCCTCCTCCTCCTCCTGCTTGCCTTCCTTCTATTTTCTCATCAATTTCATAACATTTTTTCTTAATAAATTGTACTTGTTACCTATTATTTCTCCCTTATCGCCCAGATCATCACTCCTACATAGCCTTCCTTCCTTTTTTTTCTCTCCTTCCTTTACCTCCCTCCCCCCCACCCTCTGATAACAGCCTCAGTCGTGCACCAATAGCCACGCCTTCCCGAGTCCCTTTATCACATTTTTTATATATATATATAAGCTGCTCTCTTTCTACTTTTGGTCTCGAGATTTTTTTTTTTTGTGTGTGTGTGTCTGCTTTATTGTTGTTGGTCTCATTGTTATTTGTATTGATATTGTTGTTTATGATTTAATTGGTGAGTATTGCTTTTTTTGTATCGGTATTATTATTATTATTATTATTATTATTATTATTATTATTATTATTATTATTATTATGAGGTTTTTCATTATTACTTATTATTTATTATCATTATCATTTACTATATCAATGCTAGTTTTGCTTTCACCATTTCAACCTCGAAATAAATGTTAAAAAATAGGAAGGAAAAAAATTGTCATATATACGTACATCATCATCTTCATCATCATCATTTAGTATCATTTCACGGACAGAATTACTTTTACTTTTTTACTTACTAAGCCTGGGAGACCTTTAATGTTTTCTTCACTTCTCTCTATGTGATAATCTGCATTCTTTTATAGTTTTTTACTCTTTTTATACTTTTTATACTTCAGTCTCTTGTATCTTAATTCTCCACACAATCTTGCAAAATTAATTAGTCTATCCGCTTTCTCTTTTTTTTCTATTCCTTGCATAATTGAGGAGGAGAAGAATCAAACTCGTGGATAGAGGAGAGGAAGGCAAGAGGAAGAAAGGCGGGCACTGAAGGAAGAGTATATACGGGAGAAGGGAGGAGGAAAAGGAGGGAGGGAGGTGGGGTGGATGAAGGAGAAAGGAACATATGGGTAGAGCGAGTAAGGTCATTGGAGGAAAAGGAGGGAGAGCGGTGAGGTGGACGAAGGAAAAAGGAACATATAGGTGGAGCTAGCAAGGTCATAGGAGGAAAAGGAGGGAGAGCGGTGAGGTGGATGAGGGAAGAAGAAACATATGGGCGAAGCGAGTAAGGTCGTAGGAGGAGGAAGAGGAGGGAGGGAGAGAGAGGTGGGATTGATGAAGTAATAAAAAGGGCAGACGAGAGGAAGGGGAGGCCGAGGCTGAGGATCAGTAAAGTGTAACACAGCCGCTCCCTTCCCGTTCTTTTTGACCCCCGGAAAAAAACGTGATTGGAACTGGATTGCCCGAACGTTTGCACAGAATTTGTATATGTCAACGTTTTTCGGTATGGTTGTGTGAGTATGCGAGAGAGAGAGAGAGAGAGAGAGAGAGAGAGAGAGAGAGAGAGAGAGAGAGAGAGAGAGAGAGAGAGAGAGAGAGAGAGAGAGAGAGAGAGAGAGAGAGAGAGAGAGAGAGAGAGAGAGAGAGAGAGAGAGAGAGAGAGAGAGAGAGAGAGAGAGAGAGAGAGAGAGAGAGAGAGAGAGAGAGAGAGAGAGAGAGAGAGAGAGAGAGAGAGAGAGAGAGAGAGAGAGAGAGAGAGAGAGAGAGAGAGAGAGAGAGAGAGAGAGAGAGAGAGAGAGAGAGAGAGAGAGAGAGAGAGAGAGAGAGAGAGAGAGAGAGATAGAGAGAGAGAGAGAGAGAGAGAGAGAGAGAGAGAGAGAGAGAGAGAGAGAGAGGTGAAGGTTCAAGGATGACAGGAAAGACAAGAACACCAAATCTTAGCCTGTGATAAGTTTTTTTCTCCTTCCATTATTTCATTTATTCACATCATCTTCCTCCTCCTCCTCTCCTCCCTCCTGGTAGGCATAAACAAGGCAGCTCCTGTGAACCTAACCCCACCTAACATCACCGTCCATGAACTTTTCTACTCTTTTAATGTATCTATCGTATTGGCACTCACCTCATGACTGCCCATCCTGTTCCACTCATCCACCATTCCTTTGGTTAACTAATTCTTGCCTATGTCCTTGTTGAATCTGAATTTATCTGATTTAAACCCATTACTACGTGTTCAACCCTTCTTTGTTACCTTCCTTCAGAACCTTATTAATATTACCCTTATCAAAATCCCTTCATCCATTTATAAACATCGATCAAGTCTCCTCGCACCCTTCATCATCCTCATCATCATCATCATCGTCTTTGTATCACTAGTATTATTATATTCCCTTCTTCCTCCCTTCCTTCTTTTTTTTTCATCCTTCCCTTTCGCGCCGAACATGGGAGGAGTGGAATATGTGATAACTCTCTTGCTGTCCCTTCCCCTTCTTTATTTCCTTCCTTCTTTCTCTCCCCTCTGCTGCTCTTCCTCTCTTTATCTCTTTCTTCATCTCTCGTTCTGTTTTCCTTCCTCTTGATTCACTTTTCCCTTTTCTTCCCCTTCGTGTGTTTTCCTCTTTCTTTCCTTCTTTTTGCACTTTTCCATTCTTCTTCAGTATTTTCATTCTTCTTCCATTTTCCTTTCCTCTCTTTCATTTTTTCCTTAATGTATGTATGCCTCTTTTTTTTTTTCCTTGTTTTAGTACTTTCCTATTTTTCTTCAGTATTTTCCTTCTTCTTCCATTTTTCTTTCCTCTTTTTCATCTTTTTTCCATCTATCTCTTTTTCCTTTTCTTTCCCTACGTCCGTGTGTTTGACTCTTTTCTCCCTGTTTTGCACTTTTCCATTCCTCTTCAGTATTTTCCTTCTTCCATTTTTCTTTCCATCTATCTGTTTCTCCTCCTCTCTCCTCGACAACGGCCACGCCAACTCTTCTCGTCCTATCAGCGAAGTTAACTTAAGCAACGTTGGGTCTGGTTAGTGCTTGGATGGTTGGCTGCCTGAGAACACCAGATGCTGTTGACGTAACTTTTTTTCTTGGACTGAGAGTACTGTGAAGTGTGGGGGAGGCGTTTCCGGCTTCTTCCCTGTTATTGTTAAACCATTTCAATATGTTGGTTGAGTTGTCTTTTTTTGTTTTTTTCATTACAGTTTTAACTCTATCTCTTTCTCTCTCATATGTTACCTATAGCTAACATATGAGAGGCAGGGATAGGTGTTGGGACTGTGGGGCAGAGCAGAGGGGAGGAAAGGACCCGCGGAATCGAGCGCCCAAACGGAGTATTTGAAATGGCTTGACTATAGTTCAGGAGTGAGGCAGGGGTGCGTCCTTGCTCCAGCGCTTTTCAACATTTTCATGGACTGAGTATTAGGCAAAGTTGTTGATCAAAGTCGTTACTGAGTATCTATTGGCGACATCAAAGTCACTGACCTTGTTTTTACCGACGATAACGTACCTCTCGGGGAATCGCTGGAGGCTCTGGTGATGGCTCTCGAAGTGCTGCATGAGGAGGCGAAGACTCTGGAATTGAAGGTCTCCTGGGCCAAAATCAAGGTCGTCGTTTGGAGACTTGCTTGATGGGTCGACACGGTTCAGTCTGTTCATGCATGTGGGGAGAATGTCGAGGTCAAAAATCAAAACCAAAAAAGAGAGAGAGAGAGAGAGAGAGAGAGAGAGAGAGAGAGAGAGAGAGAGAGAGAGAGAGAGAGAGAGAGAGAGAGAGAGAGAGAGAGAGAGAGAGAGAGAGAGAGAGAGAGAGAGAGAGAGAGAGAGAGAGAGAGAGAGAGAGAGAGAGAGAGAGAGAGAGAGAGAGAGAGAGAGAGAGAGAGAGAGATCTTTCACTTTCACCCATTTCTTCTAATGCTTTCATCTCCCCTCCACCTCCTCCTCCAGGTAACGCAGAGGAAGGAGGAGAGCGTGTCACCTGTAATTAGAAGCCGGCAGGTGTCAGGCGGGTCAAGGCTGGGGACTGCTCTCATGCCTGGCGGAGCTGTTTTGTGAGTCTCCATCCTGTTGTTGATCAAGGGGAGGGTGGAGGCGGAGGAGGAGGGAGGATGCTGGTGGAAGGAGAAGAGAGAGGGATCAGGGCTTAGGTGATACTGGAAGGGGATGAGACTGGATGGGCTGAGACTGGTGAAGGAGGCGAAGAAGAAGGGGTCAGTGTAGCCGGTGCATGGAGAGGAAGAAGGGGAGAGGGAAATTGAAGCTGGGAGGCGGGAGGGAGGATGCTGGTGATAGGAGAAGAAGGATGAAGGCTTAGGTGATACTGGAAGGAATGAGATTGGATGGGCTGAGACTGGTAAAGACGGCGAAGGAGACGGGGTCAGTGTAGCGGGCGCATGAAAAGGAAGCAGGGAGGCGGAAACTGCAGCTGGGAGGCAACGAGGGAGGATGCTGGTGGAAGGAGAGGAGAGAGAAGGATGAGGGCTTAGGTGAAACTGGAAGGGGATGAGATTGGATGAGCTGAGACTGGTGAAGGAGACGAAGAAGGAGTGAGTGTATCTTGATGAGAGAAAGGCATATAGGAAAAGGAAGAAGTTAGATTTGTCAAGTAGATTTATGCAAGGAAACACGTCACTATAGAAGGAAAAGGAGATATAGGAAAGAGAGAAAACGGAGATATAAGATTGAGAGGAACTAAAACATGACAAAGTATTAAAAGAGTCTGACAAACCAAACGAACGAGCAGGAGAGGACCAGAAAGACAAAAAAAAAAGGAAAAAAGAAAAAAACATCACATAGGAAAGAGGAAAAGGAGATATAAGATTGAGAGAGGACCAGAAAGACAAAAAAAAAGGAAAAAAGAAAAAAACATCACATAGGAAAGAGGAAAAGGAGATATAAGATTGAGAGAGGACCAGAAAGCAAAAAAAAAAGGAAAAAAACATCACAGACCTGACTTTTTTTTCTTTTTCCTCCTTCAGTCGACTTTCTTGCTTATTACTCGTGTTTTATTTCCATTACTGTTAACCGCAAAGTTTTCCTCCTCCTCCTCCTCCTCCAAACTTTCTCTCCTCTCTCCAATTACCTGTGAAGGGGAGGAGTCGGCCACCAGTGAGTTCTTCCTCCCTGGTCTCCGCCTCATTATGAAAAGTTTGTCCAGAAGGTGAAGAGGCTTAGAGGAGGAGGAGGAGGAGGAGGAGTTTTAAGTAGAAGCGGAGGAAGAACATGAACGAGAAGAACAAGAGGAAGAACAAGAACAAGAAGTGGAGGATAAGGAGGAGGAGGAGAAAGAAGATAAAGAAGAAGAAAAGAAGGAGCAGAAGAAGAAGACGAGACAATATATATAATGAGAAGAAAAAGAAGATGAAGAAGAAGAAGAAAAAGAAGATAGAATATATAACAAGAAGAAAAGGAAGATGAAGAAGAAGAAAAGATGAAGTAGAATGAAAAATAAAAACGATTAGGAAAGGAAGAGAAAAAGAAGAAAGGTCCAATTAAAATGAAAATAAGGGCGATGGAAAAGAAAATGGGAAGGACACACACATGCAAGCTAAAAAAAAAACGAGGAAAGAGGAAAATGAGAGGAAAAAAAGAGGAACATAATAATAAAAAGTACTATTAGTGGTTTTGTGTCCGAAGAATGAAAGAGGAGGATGAAAGAGAGCACTTCTTTGTCTCATCACGTCCTGGCCACAGAGAGAGAGAGAGAGAGAGAGAGAGAGAGAGAGAGAGAGAGAGAGAGAGAGAGAGAGAGAGAGAGAGAGAGAGAGAGAGAGAGAGAGAGAGAGAGAGAGAGAGAGAGAGAGAGAGAGAGAGAGAGAGAGAGAGAGAGAGAGAGAGAGAGAGCAGAACACTAAAACAGCACCAAAATGTATATATCAAAAAGGGAAATTGTATTGAAGTTATCACACATACACGACAAGGCTATCAGAAGAACGTGTTTGCTCCCAACTTTGATTTATTAGTGGAAACAAAAGTAGTAGTAGTAGTAGTAGTAGTAGTAGTAGTAAAGGTAGACGTAGTAGTAGTAGTTGTAGTAGAGGTGGAAATAATAGTAGTTGTAGTTGGGAGTTATAGTAGTAGTAGTAGTAGCAGCAATATCTGTAGCTGTTATGATAGTTGTTGTTGTTGTTGTTGTTGTTGTGATGATGCTAAGAATAATAAAGGTAATTGTAGAAGGAAGGGTAACAGTGATAACAATAATAATAATAATAATAATAATAATAATAATAATAATAATAATAATAATAATAATAATAATAATAATAATAATAATAATAATAATAATAACAATAAAAAAGCCTTCCCGTCAGCTGTACTCTTCCTCGTCGACCGGAATTGTTTTGTCGTTGTTAAATTCCTCCCTTCACGGGCCACTCGCTTGTTTTCTTCCCGGCCGATTCAAGAAGGAGAGGAGGAGGAGCAGGAGGAGGAAGAGGCTCGCTATAACCTTTAACCTTCCTCCTCCTCTTTTTGTATCGAGAAAGAAAACGGAGGACCATCGAACAACAACAACAGCAAAGAGGAAGAAGAAAAGGAAATAGGAAACAAAAAAGACTTGCAAGAAATGAAGAACAATAAAAAAGAAAGAAAAATAGCATTGAAACGTCACACACACACACACACACACGCACACACACACAAAAAAAAACAATAAACAGATAATAAACAAACTAATCTAAAGGTTTAAGACATGAAAAAATAGATGGATTTTTTTTTTTTTTACAACAAAGGAGACAGCTCAAGGGCACAAAAAAAGGAAACAATAATAAAAATAGGATAGATAGATAGATAGATAGACAGATGCAGAGAGAGAGAGAGAGAGAGAGAGAGAGAGAGAGAGAGAGAGAGAGAGAGAGAGAGAGAGAGAGAGAGAGAGAGAGAGAGAGAGAGAGAGAGAGAGAGAGAGAGAGAGAGAGAGAGAGAGAGAGAGAGAGAGAGAGAGAGAGAGAGAGAGAGAGAGAGAGAGAGAGAGAGAGAGAGAGAGAGAGAGAGAGAGAGAGAGAGAGAGAGAGAGAGAGAGAGAGCAACAGACAGGCAAACAGACAGACAGACAGCCGCGGCAATCACGTTTAGCTGCACAATGAAAGGACAGGCGATCCAATATAAGAGATAAAGGAGGGCTTCGCAGGAACGACCCGGAGGAGGAGGAGGAGGAAGAGGAGGAGGAGGAGGAGGAGAAGAAGAGAAGAAGGGAGGTCTTAGCCGTACAAAGGTGGGTAAGGAAGGAGGAGGTGGAGGAGATGGAGAAGGAATATTAGGGGTAGGAGAAGGAAGGAGGTGAGAGATGGAGGAGGAAGGATTAGGATAAGTAGAGGAGGGAGGAAAGTGGGTATAAGAAAGGATAAGAGGTGGGAGTTTAGTCTTATAAAGGTGGATAAGGATAGAGAAGGATGGAGGATATGGAGTAGGAATATTAATGATAGGAGAAAGAAGGGGGTGATAGGTGGAGGAGGAAGGAAATGGGTCATGAGTAAGAATTGGGATAAGTGGAAGAGGGACAGGAGAAGGAGGTGGAGTATTGTACAGGATAGGAAGAAGCAATGAAGCGGATGTGAGCGTGAAGAGGAGATATAGAAGGACGGAAGTGGAGTAGAAAATAGTAATAGGATTGAAGTACGAGGATAGAAGGGTGAGAGGGAAACAAAAGTGGAATGAAGAAGAAGAGTTGAAGAAGGGAAGGAGGAGGAGGTGAGGCAAGAAACGAAGAGGAAAGGGCAAAGGTCAGGAGGAGGAGGATAGAAGAAGGAGGGGATGAAGGAGGGAGGGGGAGGTTGGGGAAGAAGGGGCTGAGAAGGGAAGGGGTTGGGGAAAGGAGAGGGGAAGGATTGGTGAGAGAAGGGGGAGTTGGGGAAGAAGGAAGGGGAGTGGGGATGGAAGGGTGAGGAGTTTGGAAAGGAGAAGAGGAGAGAAAGGGGTTGGGGAAAGGAGAGGGGAAGGGTTGGTGAGAGAAGGGGGGAGTTGGGAAGGAAGGAGGAGGTTGGGGATAGAAGGGGAGGCTGGGTGGGTGAGGGGGGCGATCCTTTTCATCTGTCTGTGTGGTGAAAGAAGAGTTTTGTGTCCAGCAGAAGCGGGATTTGAAGTGAGGGAACCTTTGATGGGGTAATGCGTCTTGAAGCAATGCAGGAGGAGGAGGAGGAGGAGGAGGACATAAATGGAAACGGTTCAGGTTTTACAAAGGAAACTTGCATTCATCGTGTTTGTTTGTTTGTTTGTTTGTTTGCCTGAGCCCCTCCTACACACACACACACACACACACACACACACACACACACACACACACACACACACACACACACACAGCTCTTGGTGGCATATTGCGTTTTACTAAATACTCTTTTACTCCTTTTTTTTTTTTTTACATTATTCGTTTACTTTCTACAACAATAACAACAACTACTACTACTACTACTACTAGTACTACTGCTACCACTACTACTACTACTACTAGCACTACTACTACTACCAATAATTATCAGATCAAGAAGGAGGACCCCAATGTGGCTTCCTTCTCTTCCTTTGTGTCTTCCTGAGCTGCCTCCTGACATGCCTGGGGCGAAATATCCTCCTCCTCCTCCTCCTCCTCCTCTTTCCCTTCTCCTCATCCTGTTTCTCGACCTTCAGTTATTCCTTTTCCTTCAGTTATTTATCAGACTAATTTTTCTGCTCTTAATCATTATCTTCATTTCCTCCTCTTCCTCTTCCTCCTCCTCCTCCTCCTCCTCCTCCTGTTTCTCATTGTTATATTCATTCTTTTATTCCTCCTTTTCTTCCTCCTTTTTTCTCAGCCTTTTCCTCCCCTTTATCTCTTTCCTCCTCCTCCTCCTCCTCCTCCTCCTCCTCCTCCTGCTTGCCTTCCTTCTCTATTTTCTCATCAATTTCATAACATTTTTTTTCTTAATAAATTGTACTTGTTACCTATTATTCTCTCTCCCCACCCCCCTTATCGCCCAGACCATCACTCCTACATAGCCTTCCTTCCTTTTTTTTTTCTCTCCCTCCTTCCTTTACCCCCCCAACCCCCCACTGATAACAGCCTCAGTCGTGCACCAATAGCCACGCCTTCCCGAGTCCCTTTATCACATTTTTTTTTTATATATAAGCTGCTCTCTTTCTACTTTTGGACTCGAGATTTTTTTTTTTTTTTGTGTGTGTGTGTCTGCTTTATTGTTGTTGGTCTCATTGTTATTTGTATTGATATTGTTGTTTATGATTTAATTGGTGAGTATTGCTTTTTTTGTATCGGTATTATTATTATTATTTTTATTATTATTATTATTATTATTATTATTATTATTATTATGAGGTTTTTCATTATTACTTATTATTTATTATCATTATCATTTACTATATCAATGCTAGTTTTGCTTTCACCATTTCAACCTCGAAATAAATGTTAAAAAATAGGAAGGAAAAAAATTGTCATATATACGTACATCATCATCTTCATCATCATCATTTAGTATCATTTCACGGACAGAATTACTTTTACTTTTTTTCTTACTAAGCCTGGGAGACCTTTAATGTTTTCTTCACTTCTATGTGATAATCTGCATTCTTTTATAGTTTTTACTCTTTTATACTTTTTATACTTCAGTCTCTTGTATCTTAATTCTCCACACAATGTTCCAAAATTAATTAGTCTATCCGCTTTCTCTTTTTTTTCTATTCCTTGCATAATTGAGGAGGAGAAGAATCAAACTCGTGGATAGAGGAGAGGAAGTCAAGAGGAAGAAAGGCGGGCACTGAAGGAAGAGTATACGGGAGAAGGGAGGAGGAAAAGGAGGGAGGGAGGTGGGTGGATGAAGGAAAAGGAACATATGGGTGAGCGAGTAAGGTCATTGGAGGAAAAGGAGGGTGAGCGGTGAGGTGGACGAAGGAAAAAGGAACATATAGGTGGAGCTAGCAAGGTCATAGGAGGAAAAGGAGGGAGAGCGGTGAGGTGGATGAGGGAAGAAGAAACATATGGAAGGAAGGAGTAAGGTCGTAGGAGGAGGAAGAGGAGGGAGGAGAGAGAGGGGATTGATGAAGTAAAAGGGTAGACGAGAGGAAGGGGAGGCTGAGGCTGAGGATCAGTAAAGTGTAACACAGCTGCTCCCTTCCGTTCTTTTGACCCCGGAAAAAACGTGATTGAACTGGATTGCCTGAACGTTTGCACAGAATTTGTATATGTCAACGTTTTTCGGTATGGTTGTGTGAGAGAGAGAGAGAGAGAGAGAGAGAGAGAGAGAGAGAGAGAGAGAGAGAGAGAGAGAGAGAGAGAGAGAGAGAGAGAGAGAGAGAGAGAGAGAGAGAGAGAGAGAGAGAGAGAGAGAGAGAGAGAGAGAGAGAGAGAGAGAGAGAGAGAGAGAGAGAGAGAGAGAGAGAGAGAGAGAGAGAGAGAGAGAGAGAGAGAGAGAGAGAGAGAGAGAGAGAGAGAGAGAGAGAGAGAGAGAGAGAGAGAGAGAGAGAGAGAGAGAGAGAGAGAGAGAGAGAGAGAGAGAGAGAGAGAGAGAGAGAGAGAGAGAGAGAGAGAGAGAGAGAGAGAGAGAGAGAGAGAGAGAGAGAGAGAGAGAGAGAGAGAGAGAGAGAGAGAGAGAGAGAGAGAGAGAGAGAGAGAGAGAGAGAGAGAGAGAGAGAGAGAGAGAGAGAGAGAGAGAGAGAGAGAGAGAGGTACTACTGTTCCACACACAACCACACAGACGTACAGACAGACATTCACAGCTATAAGGACAAACAGAGAGAGGAGGAGAAGAAGGAAAAAGAAGAAGAAGAAGAAGAAGAAGAGGAGGTTGATGAGAGAGAGAAAATAAGATGATAAAAGATTAAAGTATGAAAAAGAAAAGGCAAAAATGAGAGAGAGAGAGAGAGAGAGAGAGAGAGAGAGAGAGAGAGAGAGAGAGAGAGAGAGAGAGAGAGAGAGAGAGAGAGAGAGAGAGAGAGAGAGAGAGAGAGAGAGAGAGAGAGAGAGAGAGAGAGAGAGAGCTAGAGAGAGAGAGAGAGAGAGAGAGAGAGAGAGAGAGAGAGAGAGAGAGAGAGAGAGAGAGAGAGAGAGAGAGAGCATGCGTATCGATATGTTTGCCCACTCAGCCAATCAATCAGTCAACCGTAACATCAGTCAGTTAACCAGTCACTCCATACATCACCCTCTCACTACGCCCGTCAGCAAGCCAGTCATTCATCCAGTCAGTCAGCCTGTCAATCTGGCTGCATATCAGTCACCCAATCAGTCTGTCAGTTAGTTACTTTCTCTCTATCTCTCCATCTCTGTCTATCTCCATCCATCTATCTATATCTCTCACTCTTTGTCTCAGCTATCTATTAAGCTATCCGTCTATATATCTATCCTTTAATCAGTAATTTTATCAGCCACTTCGACTTATATTACTTCCTTCTCAGTCCCTTTCTTCCTCTTTCCTCCCTCCTTCCTTCTTTCCTTCTCTCACTCTTTCTCCCTCTTTCCTTCCTCCTCCTCCTCTCATCCTCTTCCTCCCTCCTTCCTTCTTTCATTCTCCTCCCTCCTTCCTTCTTTCATTCGCATTCTCTCTCTCCTTTTCCTCCTTCCTTTTTCCCTCCCTCCTCCCTCCTTTACCGGTTATTCAGGTAAAGCAAAACTCAGGTGTGATTAAATTAGACTCAATACCTGCCCTTAGAGAGAGAGAGAGAGAGAGAGAGAGAGAGAGAGAGAGAGAGAGAGAGAGAGAGAGAGAGAGAGAGAGAGAGAGAGAGAGAGAGAGAGAGAGAGAGAGAGAGAGAGAGAGACAGACACAGAGAGAGAGAGAGAGAGAGAGAGAGAGAGAGAGAGAGAGAGAGAGAGAGAGAGAGAGAGAGAGAGAGAGAGAGAGAGAGAGAGAGAGAGAGAGAGAGAGAGAGAGAGAGAGAGAGAGAGAGAGAGAGAGAGAGAGAGAGAGAGAGAGAGAGAGAGAGAGAGAGAGAGAGAGAGAGAGAGAGAGAGAGAGAGAGAGAGAGAGAGAGAGAGAGAGAGAGAGAGAGAGAGAGAGAGAGAGAGAGAGAGAGAGAGAGAGAGAGAGAGAGAGAGAGAGAGAGAGAGAGAGAGAGAGAGAGAGATGGAGGAATTTTGTATATTTAGATGAGAAGCACATGCTCTAAGATATATCACACACACACACACACACACACACACACACACACACACACACACACACACACACACACACACACACACACACACACACACACACACACACACACACACACACACACACACACACACACACACACACACACACACACAGACACACACACACACACACACACACACACACACACACACACACACACACACACACACACACACACACACACACACACACACACACACACACACACACACACACACACACACACACACACACTTACTATATTCTTTTTTTCAGCCTCGTTACATTTTGCCATTTTTTTCAATTTAATTTAAGCGCCCCTTTTTCTTAGACCTATATCATCCGTCTCTCTTCCTTCCTTGTTAACCGTATCTGATCTTTCCGTGTCTATTATCACATTTTTTCGTCTATTTTCTTTCATATTTTCGTTCATGAGGTTTTTCATTATTATTTTTATTATTATTATTATTATTATTATTATTATTATTATTATTATTATTATTATTATTATTATTATTATTATTATTATTATTATTATTATTATTATTATTATTATTATTATTATTATTATTATTATTATTATTATTATTATTATGGTGGTGGTTGTGGTAGTGGTGGTGGTAGTAGTAGTAGTGGTAGTGGTGGTGGTGGTAGTGGTGGTGGTGGTAGTGGTGGTGGTAGTGGTGTGGTGGTGGTGGTGGTGTGTGGTGGTTATGGTGGTAGTGGTTGTGGTGGTGGTGGTGGGTAGTGGTGATGGTAGTGGGTAGTGGTTGTGGTGAGGGTGATGGTGGTGATGGTGGTGTTGGTGGTCATGGTGGTAGTGGTTGTGGTGGTGGTGTTGTGGTTTTGGTGGTAGTTGTTGTGGTGGTGGTGTGGTTATGGTGGTGGTGGTGGTGGTGTGGTTATGGTGGTAGTGGTTGTGGTGGTGTGGTTATGGTGGTGGTGGTGGTGGTGTGGTTATGGTGGTGGTGGTGGTGGTGTGGTTATGGTGGTGGTGGTGGTTATGATGGTAGTAGTTGTGATGATGGTAGTGGTGATGGTGGTGGTGGTGGTGGTGGTGCTAATGGTGGTGTGGTTATGGCTGTAGTGGTGGTGGTAGTGGTTGTGGCGGTGGTGATGTGGTTATGGTGGTGGTAGTTGTGGTTGTGGTAGTGATGGTGGTAGTGGTGGTAGGTTAGTATCTCTAGACCTCTTTTTCTCCCTCTTTTTTTCCTTTAAATTCTTCCGTGTTATTTGATCCCACGCCTCCCGTTTTTTGTGCGTGGCGTTTTTTGTCGGGTTCAGAGGTGTGCTGGAGGCCGTGATGAGACCACCTTTTTTTGTGTCTGTGGCTTTTTATTTGACTTTAAAAGATGTCCCGAGATTGTACATTTTTGTTTTACTTACATTTTCATTTTCATTTTTATTTATTTTTCTCGTCTGCTCTTGCTCTCATCGATACTTTGTTGTTTACTTCTTCATCTGTTTATATTCGCCCTTTTTTTAAATCTATACTTTATTTTTTATATGATTATGATAATGGTATTTTTTCCTGTTTTTTTTTCTTCATAGTAATACCTTTTCCCTATTTTTTGTTTCCTTTCTTCCCCTTTCTTTCTTTATTTCTTTATATTTGCTTTCTTTTCTCTGTTCTATTTCAAGATTCTGGTATTTGTATTTTTTTTTCTTTTCGTTGCATCTTTTAACACATGATAGCCAGCACCTTATGGTATAAATCAGCAAAGAATGTCCTCACTTTGTTGTATAGAAAGTCTCATTAGTAAGGAAGTATATATGAATTTTCTGAGTCTAGACCTATACTAACTGCTCGGGGTTTGTTAGGTTAGGTAAGGTTAAGTTTAGGGTATCTTCAAACACATGATAGCCAGTACCTTATGGTATAAATTAACAAAGAATGGCCTCACTTTGTTGTATAGAAAGTCTCATTAGTAAGGAAGCATATATGAATTTTCTGAGTCAAGACCTATAGTAACTTTTTTTTTTTCATTATTGTTTCCCTTATTTTTGCCCTTGAGCTGCTTCCTATGCTGTAAAAAAAACCATTTGGGGTTTGTTTGGCTAGGTTAGGTTAAGTTTGGGGTATCTTCAAACACATGATAGCCAGCACCTTATGGAGTAAAACAACAACCCCAATCCTCACTAACCTAGAATCCCCTGTCTTCCCTTCTTCAACTCCTCCACCTCCTCCTTGCCCTACCCACCTCCCTATCTTTAATATAATGTTCACTAAATCACCCACACTGTCACCGTAATCCTCCTTCCTCCCCATCTTCCCTCCCTCCTCCTCCATTTTACAGAAGCGAGAGAAAAGAACTAGAAAATTTAGCAACAACACAAGCAAAATATAACATTGTGGTGCAACTCAAAATAATAAAAAAAATACATAATTCATCACAGCTATCATGAGATCAAAGGAATGGATAGAATAGACACTTAAAAAAAATAGATACATAAAAGACTACAGAATTAACAGATAGACAATATGATAGGACCCAAAGGCAGGAGTAGGAGGAGGGGGAGGAAGAGGAGCCTTTGATGAAGCAGATAAGGGTGTGCCTATCTCTGAGTGCCGGTTCAGTGCCATTGCAAGAAGTGGCGAGGATGTGAAAAATGTAATGGTCGAGTTCTGAATTCCTGAGGTGACGTGTGGGAGGAGGAGGAGGAGGAGGAGAGGCAGAGTAGGGTTCGAGAGAGGATCATTGAGGATATTTGTTCGTCCCTTATCCTCCTCCTCCTCCTCCTCTTCCTCCACCTCCTCTTCCTCTTCCTCCTCCTCCTTGACCTCATCCTAATAACAATGTCCCTCTCATCGTTCTTTTTTGCCCTATTTATCCTCCTCCTCCTCCTACTACTCCTCCTCCTCGAAGCGCCGTCAGGAATGTGTTGTCAGGTTATGTGTGGGATGTGCCGCGAGGGATATTACACACACACACACACACACACACACACACACACACACACACACACACACACACATTATTACGTACATACATGGCATACGGGTGATATTAATGTGCGTGTCTCCGTCCCGAGTTATGTAATTATATTTATGCATCTCACGCCGGGAGGCCGCCATTAATTACAGGTGGGGAAGGTGCGGGCATGGGGAGGGGGGGGGGCATGTAGGTGCATTGTACGACCCGTTGTTTGATGACACTTGTGGTGATGATAATGATAATGATGATGGTAATAATAATAATAATAATAATAATAATAATAATAATAATAATAATAATAATAATAATAATAATAATAATAATAATAATAATAATAATAAGTACAGTACAGATGGTAATGATGATGGAAATGATAGTAAGTGATGTAAAGATGCAAAGGAAGGGAAAGTTTGACAAAAGGATAGGAAAAGATGTGTGTGTGTGTGTGTGTGTGTGTGTGTGTGTGTGTGTGTGTGTGTGTGTGTGTGTGTGCAGACGAAGGAAAGTATGAGCGGAAAGGAAGGAAACGAATAATGAGGTCTTTTGGAGTCCCCGAGGAAGGTTCAGTAACACGAGGATTTCTTGGTATTTTTGTTAAAAGTAGCAAAGTGTCGTAAGAAAAATCCTTTGTCTTAAGATACCCAGGAGGAGGGGGAGAAGGAAGAAGAAAAAGAAGAAGAAGAAGAAGAAGAAGAAGAGGAGGAGGGGAAGAAAAAAAAGGACAAGTAAGAAGATGATAACGAGAAACTGTATGATAGAAACTTAGCAAATGATAAAGGAAAACAGAGGCAACAAAACAGGTATGATATGGATGGATGCATTGATATAACTGGATGGAAAAAGACAAACATGTAAATAGAGAGAGAGAATTTATTTTAGTTAGACTGAAGAAAGTAAGGCGGAGGCAAAGGAAGGAAGGGAGGTGATTAAGGAGGTGGAGGAAAGTAAAGGAGGAGAGAGAGGAGGTAGGTTAGGGGAGGGGACGAGGGAGAGGACGAGGAAGGTTAGGGGAGGGGAGAGAGGGAAGGAGAGAGAGTGAGGAAGACTAGGGAAGGTGAGAGAGGGAAGGAGGGAGAGGAGGAAGACTTGAGAAAGGGAGAGAGGAGGAAGACTTGAGAAAGAGAGAGAGGAGGAAGACTTGGGGAGGGTAGAGGGAAGGAGGGAGAGGAGGAAGACTTGAGAAAGGGAGAGTGTGAGGAAGACTAGGGAAGGTGA
This sequence comes from Eriocheir sinensis, assembly GCF_024679095.1. Classification (NCBI taxonomy): domain Eukaryota; kingdom Metazoa; phylum Arthropoda; class Malacostraca; order Decapoda; family Varunidae; genus Eriocheir; species Eriocheir sinensis. The sequence goes on from NW_026112056.1 coordinate 41,643, forward strand.
GAGAGGGAAGGAGGAGAGTGATGAAGACTTGAGAAAGGGAGAGAGTGAGGAAGACTTGGGGAGGTAGAGGGAAGGAGGGAGAGGAGGAAGACTTGAGAAAGGGATAAAGGAGGAAGACTTGTGGACGGTAGAGGGAAGGAGGTTGAGCGAGGAAGGTTAGATCCTGGCCTCGTGTTACCGTTACCCGCCACGCACAATGTAGTGACTCTCCTGATGCGGGAAGCGACCCCAGACCTTCAATCAACCCTAACTTCAGCGAGCAGCTACAGCGTATGCCCCAATTATAGATAGATAGATAGATAGATACAGATAATTTTCCTCTTACCTTCCGACCATGTCACAAAGCTTCCTAACAAAGAGCAAATCGCAGCAATTGGAAGAACACACATTACGAAATGGACTTTGAAACACCCAGCTAATAAAGTAGTTTGGGACGAACAGAACCTCTACCAGTGTACTATGCGAAAGAGCAATTATGTCGTCTGTTCCTACACGTAGTCTTTATAACTCTTCATTGGTAGGACGGGAGGAGAGGGAAAAGAATATAGTTAGTGTGATGAGTAAGATAAGGGTGAAAGATGAATAAAAACACAGCTATGAAAAGGAACGAGGCAAAGAAATGCAAGGAAATGAGCGAAAGGAAGGAGAAAAAACAGAGAGAGAGAGAGAGAGAGAGAGAGAGAGAGAGAGAGAGAGAGAGAGAGAGAGAGAGAGAGAGAGAGAGAGAGAGAGAGAGAGAGAGAGAGAGAGAGAGAGAGAGAGAGAGAGAGAGAGAGAGAGAGAGAGAGAGAGAGAGAGAGAGAGAGATATGCAATGGTACAGCGGGAAGGGGAAAGGGGAAAGCTCCAAGTGAAGTGACGATAAGCATCCTTGTACCGGACCCCTGAGCCTCGCATCCTCCTTAAAACACACACACACACACACACACACACACACACACACACACACACACACACACACACACACCAAACCATATCACAATTCCTCGCCGTCGTGTGTGTGTGTGTGTGTGTGTGTGTGTGTGTGTGTGTGTGTGTGTGTGTGCTTTCTTTCGTTCGACTCTCCCTGTTCTACAAAAACGGATCCTACGGCGGAGGAAGACCCGAGAGGATTTTTCTCCCTGCCCGTCGGCGTTCCGGAGGCCATTCTGTTTTCAATCCCTGATCTGACGAAAGCTGTTTTCTGCCACAAAACCGTAATTATTTTTAATATCATCTCAAGCAACAACTATGAGGTTCTTCCTTGCTTGGACGCTGGTCATCATCCTAGGGATGATGGCCGGTCAGCCGGCCAGCCGGTCAGCAAGCCGCGGCGGGGTGAGCTCCAAGGGGCTCCCAAAGGACAAGGTGCCCTACCCTAGCCTCAAGAAGGCCAATGACGACCCTTTTAAGAACCATGACGAGGGGAACTCAAAGATTTCCCAAAATGCCTGATCTTGAGAAGATGAGCACACGTTTGCAAAATGGCGCGAATGACAGTATCAAGACCGTGGAAAGGAAAGTCTTTGATAATAGAGATGAAACGGGGCATGTAACCGGCAATAAGACAGTCGTTGAAAAGACTACAGAAACTGACCTACAGCCCAACGGAAATGTATCAAAGATTACGAAAACACAGGTTGTTATTGATGAGGAAGGTAAAGAAAGTGCCGAAAAATCTGTCACAGAGAGCAAAACTCTGACGCAAACCACTCCACACAACGGGTCCCTAACACAGACGGTGGACGTGAACAAGGTCACGGACGAAGAGGGTAATGAAATACACGAGGAAGTTGTTATAAAGAAGGAAGCAACAGTACTGCCTCTTACCAGTGCCACTGAGGTAACAAAGGAGATTCTGCCAGGCAATAAAACGAATCAATTATTAGCAACAGAGAAAGAAGAAAACTACCTTTAGAGGAAACCATTAGGGAAACATGTGTGGAAAGTAAGAACGATACGGATAAGAGCGACGGACGCCAGAAAGTAGAACGGACAGAGAAAACCATTGAGATTCTTCCCGGCAATAAAACGAATGAAATGTTAGTAACAGAAAAAGAAGAGAAACTGCCTTCACAGGAAACCATTAAGGAGACATCTGTGGAGACTAAGAACGTAACAGAAAATGGCGATGGTCCTCTGACAGTAGAACGGACAGAGAAAACAAAGGAGATTCCGCCAGCCAATGAAACGAATGAAATTATAGTAACAAAGAAAGAAGAAAGACTACCTTCACAGGAAAGCATTTCGATGACATCTGTGGAGGAGAGTAGAAATGCTTCAGAAAATGGCGATGGACCTCAGAAAATAGAACGAACAGAGAAAACAAAGGAGATTCTGCCCGGCAATAAAACGAATGAAATTGATGTAACAGAAAAAGAAGAAAGACTAACTTCACAGGAAAGCATTTCGATGACATCTGTGGAGGAGAGTAGAAATGCTTCAGAAAATGGCGAAGGACCTCAGAAAATAGAACGAACAGAGAAAACAAAGGAGATTCTGCCCCGCAATGAAACGAATGAAATTGTTGTAACAGAGAAAGAAGAAAGACTACCTTCACAGGAAAGCATTTCGATGACATCTGTGGAGGAGAGTAGAAATGCTTCAGAAAATGGCGAAGGACCCTGGTAGTACAAACGAACAGAGAAAACAAAGGAGATTCTGCCCCGCAATGAAACGAATGAAGTTGTTGTAACAGAGAAAGAAGAGAAAACTACCTTCACATGAAACCATCAAGGAAACATCGGTGGAGAGTAGCAATGTATGTTACAGAATGGCGATGGACCTCTGGTATTAGACCGAACAGAGAAAACAAAGGAGATTCTGCCCGGCAATGTAACGAATGAAGTCGTAGTAACAGAGAAGGAAGAAAATACTACCTTCACGGGAAACTGCTGTGACGCCACCGAAGGTTGTTAAAAAGATTAGGAGAAGGAAAGCTTGTAGGTGTGACTCGTTGTTGACCCTTTCGGTGGTAACAGAAGAATTAATTGAAAGAATTGCTCGTGTTGTATTGAAGGAAATGACAACAGAGTAGTGATAGTGTGTTACTGTTTCTCTTATCAATTTCTTTGAAAAAAATCAAAATCAAAATAAATATTAAAGAGGTCAGGAGGCCGTGAACCATTCAAATATGTCACTTATGAACACGGTGATTGTGGCCCCGGTTTAGACTCGAGAGAGTTGTGTTTCTTTTAAGAGTGTACACACACAGTGCCGGTTTGTGTCCGGCCCTGAGTATCACAGCAGTTAGTGGCGTCCATCGTTCCTCCATTGTCCTCGAATTTTACGGTTCTCGCGATTAATTTGCCAGATTTTGCACCACATATCGCGCCTTTTGTTGGGTATATTTTGTGTGAGCGTTACTGAGAGAGAGAGAGAGAGAGAGAGTGAGAGAGAGAGAGAGAGAGAGAGAGAGAGAGAGAGAGAGAGAGAGAGAGAGAGAGAGAGAGAGAGAGAGAGAGAGAGAGAGAGAGAGAGAATAAAGAAAGCATAAGTGCGTGATACAACAAGCAAAGCAGAAACAGTTTGATGAGGATAATACCCAAACAATCTTGATAAGATATGCCCGTGGAAAAGCGATAAAAGGGATGAGAAAATATGAGCATCAGAGAGAGAGAGAGAGAGAGAGCGAGAGAGAGACTGCATTTCCGATTACTGTCCTCTACCAGCATTTCTCTTTCCTTTTAAACCAATTTTCTCCGCTCCAACACAATCCCATTCTCTCCTAACCTGACCTTCTCCTCCTCCCTCTTTCTCCTCTCCCCCTCTCTCCCATGCCCCTCCCCACACGCACACAGCCTTTCCTCCCTCCCCGCGCCCACTGTGATTCAATGGCCTGCGGCAGCTGCATAGGAACACACGTCTTCTCTACAACCCCCCCTCGCTCCTATTCTCACTCCCCCTTTTTTCGTCTTCAATTCTTCCCTTTTACTTACAATGTCACACCTTGTATGGTAATGGTTTGTGTGTGGGTGTGTGTGTGTGTGTGTGTGTGTGTGTGTGTGTGTGTGTGTGTGTGTGTGTGTGTTAACTGAATTACTTGCAACTATAATCATCACCGCAATGACTACTCTCCCTTTATCATTTTTAGCGCATATTTGACTTAACCTTTTACTTCAGTTACTTAAAACACACACACACACACACACACACACACACACACACACACACACACACACACACACACACACACACACACACACACTTTCCCTTCCCCATAAACACCAAATGCCTTGCCAGTAATATTTTTTTCCCACGGTTGGTTTGCAAGTCTTTCATAATTCACGACAACTACTCAAGCCCTGGAATGCCTCTCTCTCTGCCTCAAGGAAACGTGCCAAGGGGAAGAGAAACTGGAGCATCACTTTAACTTTATTATTTTTTGTGTGTGTGACGATATTTCTATTTCTAATTTTTTTTTCAATATTTTTTTCAGTTATTGTTCTCCTTTGCAATTTTTTTTTTTACGATATTTCTATTTCTTTTTTTTTTTACATTTTCTTCATCTGTATTTTTTTCAGTTATTGTTTTCCTTTGCAATTTTTTTTTGACGATATTTCTATTTTTCTTTTCTTATTACATTATCTTTATCTATATTTTCTTTTAATTATTATCTTTCTTTGCAACCTTTTATTTTTATTTATTTTTCAACCCTTTTTCATAGCATTTTCGTCTTTTTTTTTATTTATTTATTTTTACATACCTGCCTATAGCGCCGGTAGGCTTTCTTCAGGGTCCAGATTGTTGGCCCAAGCCCGTCATGGCGCAGGCAATTTTTATAGTAGCGCCAGTTGTGCTTGCTTTATTTTCCTGTTTTTAATTAATGTGTGTGATATTGAAACATTCTTTATTACACACACACACACACACACACACACACACACACACACACACACACACACACACACACACAGGTGATATTTGTTCCCTCATTAATTATAATCAGTTCCAGGTAGACTTGTCATACTTAATTCACGAGTGGCAAGTGTTTTTTTTTCCGTGTTCAAGCGCTTGATGTGGGAGAGTACGTGACCTTTCCAAGAGCTCACTTATTTATCTGTGTATTTATTTAGTTGCTTATTCATTTATTTTTGTTCTTGGAGAGTATATTTCATGTCCTACTCTTTTATGAACCCGAAAGTTATCATTCACGTGCGTTTTCTTTTATACTTTCTGTACGTACGAAAAAAGGGAGGTAAGGTAAGGGGATGAAAAAGGGAAGGGGGGTATGGGGACTGAGGTTGAAGGTATATTACTTTCTATCCGTCCGAAAAAAGGGAGATAAGGTAAGGGGATGAAGAGGGAAGGGGAGGGTTGAGGGCTGAGGTTGAAGGTATATATTAATTGTAAGTGGAGGAGGAGGAGGAAGAAGTAGAGCAGGAGGAGGAGGAGGAGGAGGAGGAGGAAGAAGAAGAATTGAAGCAGGAAAAGGAGGAGGAGGTGGAGGAGGAGGAGGAGGAAGAAGTAGAGCAGGAGGAAGAGGAGGAGGAGGAAGAATTGAAGCAGGAGAAGGAGGAGGAGGAGGAGGAATTGAAGCAGGAGGAGGAGGAGGAGGAGGAGGAGGAAGAAGAGCAGGAGGAGGAGGAGGAGGAGGAGGAGGAGGAGGAGGAGGAAGAATTGAAGCAGGAGAAGGAGGAGGAGGAGGAGGAATTGAAGCAGGAGGAGGAGGAGGAGGAGGAATTGAAGCAGGAGGAGGAGGAGGAGGAAGTGTAGCAGGAGGAGGAGGAGGAGGAAGAGGAAGTGAAGCAAGAGGAGGAGGAGGAGGTGGAGGTCAGGTCATCAATTCGTTAATCATCTCATTTATTTATCCTCGCACGTTTATTAACATTCATGCACTTCTTTTCCAGTTTTAATAAGCAACGCGAATAACGTCAAATATTCAGTAATTTTCTATTTAACTCATTCACCAATCAACGTCATTAGTATTCGTGTATAACTTCAATGAACTTTATTTTGACTTGAAGTGTATATGATTTGCCTTCTTCATTAAGTAAATCATAAGGAAGGGTATTAATGACCTCTCGTATCGTGTATCAGACTGCAGGTGTGAGTATTTATTGGTACCTTTAATTATTTACTCACCTGTGGACCTGATCGACTACACCTGACTTTTTTTTTTCTTTTTTTTTATGTATTTATTATTTTTTGGGGGGGCGGGTGAATCAACAATTTTCTTCACTACACCACGGTGTTATGGACGCACTCATTTAAATGATATATTCCAAGATTATCTATGACTATTTAGCGATTTTTTTTTATAGTAGAGAGCATAATTATCTCTCTCTCTCTCTCTCTCTCATACTCACCTGTTTGTAATGTTTGTTTTCCTTAAGACAGGCCTGAATGTGTGTGTGTGTGTGTGTGTGTGTGTGTGTGTGTGTGTGTGTGTGTGTGTGTGTGTGTGTGTGTGTGTGTGTGAGGACCCTCCAGCCCACCTGTGTATGTCTTTACCTGAGGACTCATGTTCCTCATAATTAACAGGTGTAAGAGTCCTCCTCAGTCCTCATCCTCATCTCGTTTTCTTTTTCCTCTGTTTTCTCTTTGTCCTCCTCCTTTTTTTCTCTTCCTCTTAGTCGTGTTCCTCCTTTTTTATCTGGCTTTTAGTTCTCTTCCTCCTTTTTTTCTCTTCTCGCCTTCTCCTCTTTCTCCTCGTTCTCCTCGTCGTTGTCATTGTCTATCTTACTTTCTCTCTTTCTCCTCTTCTTCCTCCTCCTACTCCTTCTCCTCCTCTACTTCATATCTGCTCATCTGTTTGACACTCGATATGGGTACGTATTAAAAAAAAATAGTAGTAGTAGTAGTAGCAGTAGTAGTAGTAGTAGTAGTAGTAGTAGTAGTAGTTCAGGTATATATTCACTTCTTTTTATTCATTCATACCGCTGGGTGAGTGAGTGCATATGATCGCTCTGAATATTCGTGTATGAGTCGGTCACTGGAGTGTTTTTCTCGCCGATACTTGAGCGCTGATTATGCATTCCCTCTGAGGCTCTTCTTGTATCATTCCCTCTCCCAAGTGTTCCTCCTCTTCCACCTCAGCCTCTCTCCACCTCTCCACCTACACTTGTGCCTCCAGTCTGTTTCCCTTCCTTCACCTCCTCCACCTCTCAACCCCCTCCACATGATTTCCCTCCCTTTCCCTTCCTTCTCTACTCTCTTCCACCTTAGCTCTCTACCTCCTCCTCCTTCTTCTCTTCCACCTATGCTTCTCTTTCACCTTCTCCTCCACCTCACCACATACCAAATGCCTCCTCCTTTCTTCACCTCCACCTCCTCCACTCGCTTCTTCTTACCTCCATTTTTTTTCTTCCTTTTCTCCTCTTTTTTTCCCTTCCTTGTTTCCCTATTCCTTTTCCTATCTCCCTTCCTTTATCTTCCTCTCTTCCTCCCATCCTTCCTCCCTCTTGCCTCTCCTCCACTTCCTTCCCATCCTCTCCCCTCCTTCCTCTCTCCTCTATCTCCCTTTTCCTCTTCATCTTTCTCCATTTGCATCAGCCTGAGAGGAGGAAGGGAAGAAGAAAGGACAGGTGGAGGAAACGAGGAGAGAGGAAGGCAGGGGAAGGAGGGAAGAAGAGGAGGGAGGAAAAAGACGGAGGAATGATAATGGAAGAACCCAAAGAGCGAGGAACGGAAATGGAGGAAGGAAGGAAAGGAGGAAAAAGCAGTGAGAGACGGGACCGGTGGAAGAGAAGGAAGGAAGTGGGAAACAAGAGAGAGAGAGAGAGAGAGAGAGAGAGAGAGAGAGAGAGAGAGAGAGAGAGAGAGAGAGAGAGAGAGAGAGAGAGAGAGAGAGAGAGAGAGAGAGAGAGAGAGAGAGAGAGAGAGAGAGAGAGAGAGAGAGAGAGAGAGAGAGAGAGAGAGAGAGAGAGAGAGAGAGAGAGAGAGAGAGAGAGAGAGAGAGAGAGAGAGAGAGAGAGAGAGAGAGAGAGAGAGAGAGAGAGAGAGAGAGAGAGAGAGAGAGAGAGAGAGAGAGAGAGAGAGAGAGAGAGAATTGGAGGCAGTCCGGACTTACTCCCTTGAGCGAACTTTTGGGAGGTGCAGTGTTGGAGGAAGAAGAAGAAGAAGAAGAAGAAGAAAAGGAAAAAGAGGAGGAGGAGAAGAAGGCTGTGTTGAAGGTGAGGGTGTTAAGAATAAAAGGGAAAATGGGTTGAGGGGAAAAATGGGAGATTAGATGAAGGGAAAAAAAGGGAGATAAGGTAAGGGGATGAGGGGGTGAGGGGGGGGTTGGGTTGGTGAGGTTGAAGGCATATTATAATTGTAGGTGGAGGAGGAGGTGGAGAAGGAGGTCAGGTCAGGTCATATCATAGGCGTTAGTGGCAATGGTAGTGGTGGCAGTGGGGAAGGTATTTGAGGGGACATTGAGGTGAAGGGGGGGAAGGGA